>NW_007726492.1:412911-440884 GCF_000696425.1 Galeopterus variegatus | reverse complement strand
GGGGGGGGGGGGCATTGCTGAGCCCCCGTGCTCCCCTTATTCTGGCTCAGGAGCCCAGGGGGCTTCTGGCCTTTTTAGGTTTTATAGGGTGGTGTTAGACCTTTGATGGTTAATATCAGAACTTTGTTTCTGATCTGTGTGTGTTTTGTATTTTCTTTCACTTCTGTGTTGGATAATTAGCTACTCCCACCACTTAAACTCTGCAGTGGAACTAATTTGTTGTCCTTTGCTTACTTCTAAAATGAAGGAACTTCCTGTGGGGACCAGGATTTGAGCCCTGTGGTTGAGCTAAATTGCTTCATTGCTACTGATTCCCTGAGCAAAGCTTTTTGTGCAGCTCAGGTTTTAATTGTTGACCTTTTAAGTACTTCCAGGTCTTGTGAGGTCCGATACACCTGGGTTGTGGGGAAACTCTGGTCTGGGCCTGAGTCTTTTCAGCAAACTGCTCCCCTGCAGTTCTATAGTCCTGACCCCTCTCCACTAAGTGGGCCTGTGCTGATTGGAGGGCAGAGCAGCTGTCTATGCTGTGCCCTAATGTTCCTTCAGTGAGCACCTCTCCTTCACCCCTCACACTCCAAACACTTCCCATGGGGTGGGCTGTGTGCCCGTCCTTTCTGATGACTCACTGGCCTTTCAGTGGCTCCTTTTTTTCAGTTGTCTATGGCTCCTGGCTCCTTTGTGGGCCCATGAGAATTTTGTCAGTGGTCTTGCTGGCCTAGGGTCCACAAAGGCCCTCCTCTACCCTGCAGTCTCCAGGCAACTTCACACAAAGGGCCCAACTATGATTTTTGCCAGCTCTTGTTCTGTGTGCTCACCAGAGCCAGCACTGAAATGGCTGGAATTTGAAATGGTTGGAGGGGTCCCTTCTTTCTCTCATTGCAGCTTCTTCCACCTTCATGAACTCCGTAGGTCTCTCCTCCTCTTCTACTGAGCTCTAGCAGCCCTAGCTTGGTAGTTGTTGCTTTTTTAATAGTTGTAAATTGGTCAATTGTGGGAGCGAGTGATGCTGGGTACTGTCTATTCTGCCATCTTGATTCTCTGACTCCATTTTAATTTTGTATTAGTACTTATAAATAGCCAGAATAGAGGATCTTGAATGTAATTACCACAGATAAATAATAAATTTTTAGGTTCCTGATGTGCTGTATACCCTGAGTGGACCATTATACAATACGTGCATGTATTGAAACAACACACTTCACCCCATAAATATGTACAGTAAAAATAAATAAAATAATTTAATACATAAATAAAATAAAATAAATAAAATAATTAGAGGGGGGCCTCAAAAGCAGACTGAAGTTGTAGAAGAAGTACTCAGTGAACTTGAAGGTAGGACAATTGAGATGATTATTAGGAGGAACAGAAAGAAATGAAGAAGAAGGAACAGAGACCTGTGGGACACCATCAAGTGTATCAACTTACACGTGATGGAAGTTTCAGTAGAAAGGAAAGAGAGAGAGGGACAGTAAGCATATTTCAGGAAATAACTGCTGAAAACTTTGCAAATTTGATGAATACATTAATCTATACACCTAAGAAGCTCAACAAACTCCAAGTAGGATAAGCTCAAAGAGATCTAAACCAAGACAAATCATAGTCAAACTATCAAAAGAGAAAGAGAGAAATTTGAAAGCTGCAAAAGAAAAATGATCAGATACACGTAATCCCCAATAAGATTAACAGCTGATTTCTCATTTTTCATCAGAATAAATAGAGGCCATAAGGCAGTGGGATGACGTTCAAAGTGCTAAAAGAAAAAAACTAAACTAAGAATTCTGTAACTAGCAAAATTATTATTCAAAAATGAAGGAGAAAGTAAGATATTCTGAGATACACAAAAACTGAGAGAATTCATCACCAGCAGACCCATGCTACAAGAAATACTAAAAGATAATTCTTTAACCTGAAATTAAGGGATGCTAGAACTGCAACCTGAATTTACATGAAGAAATAAAGAACAACATTAAAGGTAACAAGATAGGTAAATATAAAGGTCAGTGTAAATTTATTTTTGTTTGTAATGCTTTTCTTCTCCTATCTGTTTTGAAAAACACTAATATAAAGCAATAATTAGAAAGCCATGTTGATGAGCTTATAATATATAAAGATGTAATATGTATGACAAAGTTAGACTAAAGGATGGGGGAGGGAACAAAACTATATAGGAACATTTTGTATACTACTGAAATTAAGTTGGTGTTAATCTGAACTAAATTATGTAAGATAAGATGTTAATTGTAACTCCCAAGACAACCACTAAGAAAATAACTAAAAATAAAATAGAGTAAAAGAAACAAGGGAATTAAAATGGCACACTAGAAATGATCTATTTTTCAGAAAAGAAGGAAGTAATAGAGGAACAGAAGAACCGAAAAAAGCATGAGACATATAGAAAATATTATATTTACATTTACCTTAGTAAATAAAAAACCACAATCCGATACCACTTCACACCTACTAAGCTGACTATGTTCAAAAGGACAGACAATAACAAGAGTTGGTGCAGATGTGGAGAAATTGAAACCCTCATGCATTGCTGGTGAGGATCCAAAATTGTGCAGATGCTTTAGAAAACTTCCTGACAGTTCTTCAAATGGTTAAAAATTGAATTATTGTATGAACCAGGAATTCCATCCCTAGGTGTTTACCCAAGAGAAATGAAAACATATATCCATACAATATCTTGTACATGGATGTTTATACCAGCATTATTTATAACAGCCAAAAAATGGAAACAACTCGGATGTTCGTTAACTGGTGAACAAATGAGAAAATGTGGTATATCCATAGAATGGAATGTTATTAGGCAATGAAAAGGAGTGATGAAATGATAACATGCCACAGCATGGATCAACCTTTGAAAGCATTCTAAAAAGCCAGTTACAAAAGACAAACATTGTAAGATTTCATTTATATTAAATGTTCAGAATTGGTAAATCTATAGAAACAGAACATAGATTAGTGGTTGGCTAGGGCTGACAGGGTGAGGGCAGTGCATGGAGCATGCTTGCTAATGCACATGGGATTTCTTTTTGTGATGATTAAAATATTCCAAAATTGATAGTGTTGTTGGTTGTACAACTCTGTATTGTAAAAGTTATTGAATCGTGTACTTTAAAAGAGTGAATTCTATGATATGTGAATTACATCTTAATAAAACTTATTTAAAAAGATGACAAAACAGAAAAAAGCAAGAAAAACATAAAATAACTTTATATAATAAATGTAAATGTAGCTAAGTTTCAAGTTAAAGACAAAGATTATCAGACCAAATTAAAGATATGGGATGAAAATATCCAAGTATATCCTGTTTAAAAGATACACTGAAGGGCTGAACGCAAAATCCTGGTAAAGGTAGCAGGCAGGGCCGGCCTGGTGGCGCACTGCTACAGTGTGCCGCTTGGGAGCGTGGCGGCACTCCCGCCGAGGGTTCAGATCCCACATACAGACCGGTTCCCGCTCACTGGCTGAGTGAGGTGCGGGCGCAGCACCGAGGGTTGTGATCCCGTTGCCGGTCCCGGTCTGGTATGGGCGCGACACTGAGGGTTGCAATCCGTTGCCGGACACGAAAAAAAACAAAAAAAAAAAAAAAAAAGTAGCAGGAAAAATTTAACAATAGAGAGCTTAGGTATACTTTTATGGGGCAAAAATAGACATTAAGTATGGCAAATTCCTAGAAATAGTTACCATATAACAAATGTATTAACTCATCATGAACTTGTAAGTCCAAATTTACATACACCCAATATCTTAGTCTTAAAATATATAAATCAAAATTTTGGGAGAGTGTGGCACTGGTAGTGCAGAGGCCATGGGTTCAGATCCTATATAGGGATGGCCGGTGCGCTCACTGGCTGACCGTGGTGCAGACAACACCATGCTGAGGGTTGTGATCCCCTTATCAGTCAGGGGGAAAAAAAAAATATATATATATATATATATAAATCAAAATTTATAGAAACAAAATTAAAAATTAACAAATTTACTACTGAAGTTATTTTAACATATGTTTCTCAGTGTTTGATTTATCAAGCAGACAAAAAAATCAGTAAGGATAAAGATTTTAACAGCATAATTAGCACGTGTGATTTAATACACCTATATAGAATACTGCACCAACCAAGTGTTAGTCCACAAAAAAAATGGGAGTTAAGGATACTGGCAGTAGAGGATTGAAGTTATAGTCCATGAAATCTAAGTTTGATAGGGAAGAAAAGAAAGACAAAGGAAGGTTCATTAAGATGAAGTAGATGGGACTATGAGCTAGTTGTTGAAGAGCTAATGTCTTAAGATTGGTAGAGTGAGAATCTTAAAGGTATTGTCAAATGGTACAGTGGTTAAATTTATTTCAGAAGTAATTAGTCCTCAGTGATTACAAGATTCAGAGTGTTGCCATGGAAGTGACTGCTGAAATGGGGTAGAAGTAATGGGAGATAAAGAGATTAAGGTACTAAAAGTCCAGAATGATGAATGGGTCATTAACATAGACGTGAAATTTTCTGGGATGTTAAGACTTGGAGTGAAAAAAGACTGAACCAACCATGAGTTTAATCTTCATTGAATGGGGGGACTCTACAACCAAAGTGGTCTTTAGAGCTGGATGGCATGAAATGAAGTTAGCACAGGCAACTAGATGTGTAAAGTTCTGGAATAAGTAGTATGACATGAAGAGGATACCAATCCTATCACTTGACCAAGAGTGAAATGGAGTGTGGGAGAAACAGCAACCTCAGCTTGATGGTATGGTAAGAGCTTTATTATCCAGAGATAAATATATTCAAAGTCAGAGAAGAAAGTTACCATTAGTGAAGGAGCTTAAATTGTAGCACAGTTTTTTAAAATGTAATGGAGGTTTTAGAAGGCACAAGGGCGAGGTAAGGGATTAAGAGATGAGTGGTAGATTTAGTCAGAAGAAAAGAAATAATAGTTAGAGGAATAGACAGCTGAATAAATTTACATCCTGGGAGCTGATCAAGGATGACAGGGATTTGTGGATTTAGCTGCTTGACAGTTACAGGAGAATGCTGGCCTTCTAGTGGATGGCAGCAAACAGGTGTAGATGGGATATGCTTCTGAGAGGATTTGAGACTTGGTGGATTCAAGGGAAGGGGCTATTATCTGGCTTGAATTCAAGGGCTCTGGCTCAAAGCTCTAAAGATTTAGAGTAGATGTGAGGTTCCCACCACTTCCCTCTTTTTCATTTCGTTGAGTCTTTTGAAGAACCTAGGCCAGATGTTCTGAACAATGTCCCACATTCTGAATTTATTTTCATGCTTACTTGTGATAAGCTTCAGGTGAAACATACCTAGCAAGAAGATCACACGGGCTGTGGGTATACTTCCCACAGCATCACATCAGAAAGCACAGTATGTTAAGTTGTTCCGCTATTGATGATGTCAACCTTGACCACTTGGTTAACGTGGTGACCACCAGATCTACTCATTGTGAAGCACTGTTTCCCCTTTGTACCACTCAGCTATATTGTGGGGGTTAACAGGGTTATTTGGTATAGACCATGGTGATACATAGTGAGCAGGGATGTGAGAAAGAGGTAATAAGGCATGAATAGTCACACATATAATTCATATAATATAAATTGATAAGAGCAAGAAGAAAAGTGCTTATAAGAACATACATGAGGGAATAATTATTTCTGTGTGCCTAGGGTAGGTGGTGGTTGTGGAGGAAATGAAGGGAAGCTTAGGAACGAAGGTGATATTTGAGAGTTGGATCTGTAAGCATGAGTTAACAGTGGTTGAAAGTGGTGAGGGCATCCCAGGTAGAAAGAAAAAGCATGAGGGGGAAGAAAAACAGGCCTAAACCTATATGGTTCAGCCAGAAGAACAATAAATCCTGGGCACTGGCATATAAGATGCATGGAAATGAGTACTTGGAGATAAGTTTGGAAAAGTAGACTAGGTTAGGTTATGAAAAACCTTGAACTTCATGCTAAAGAATTTAGCCATAATTCTGTAAGTAATGAACGCTAATGGAGGATTGTAAGCAAAGGAATATTCAGATTTGACTTTTAGAAAGATGTGTGGATGGCAGTGTGACAGATTAAAAGGGAAGACTGGCAAACAGGAAATCTGAGAGACTAATTAAGAGGTTTTTGTGAGAAATGATAAGGGCACAGACTAGGTCAGTGGCAATGGGGTTAGGAGAGAAAGGGACTGATATGAGAGATTTTTTAGAGGTGAAATCAACAGAACTTGATAAATGACTACATGTGGGTATTGGACGAGAAATTAAGAATATTGTAGGCTTTCTGAGTTGAACCATACTGATGGCGATGCCATTACCAATATAAGGAAGTTAGTAGGAAAAGCAGATTTGTAATAGGGAAGATAAGTTCTACATATTTTGAATTTGAGTTGCCTAAAGGGTACAATTTTCTATTGTAGTTTTATTTTTTCCCCATTTTATTTATAAAGCTTTTCTTCCACCCCCATTTTCTTTTATATTCTTGCTTGGATCACAGAGAGTAAACTGGAGCGATAAGAACACACACAAGTTCCAGATAGGCTTGACAAAGGGCAAAATAGTTTAATCTAGAGATAACCAGGAATCAATCAATCTGACTTTGCAATATCTGAGCAAACTTGGACTAAAACTCTAGGGAAGGCCTGTTCTCAAAGAATTTGTGTATCCATACTTTGACATGCTTTGTGGAATAACTTGAGCCATTTAATTTCTCAGTCAAATAAGAATAATCAACCCACCGAATAACTTAACTTTTAAGGATTTGCAAGGGTTTATTAGATAAAACGTTTCTCTTTCCTTAGAAGCCAAGGGTTTGTTATACCAGTCCCAGCAAAGATAAATTAAGTACTTTCTTTTTCTTGAATTTCTTTGTTATTCTGTCAAGCTGTTTTTATTTACTACATCCAATTCCACTGAACTCTCTAATTTCAAAAGATTCTAAAAATAAAACCCCTAAAAGAGAAAAAATAATGAACAAAGAGAAAATATCACATGGAGCAGCATACGTAGCTGGCTATGCACTAGTAAACAACATTCAAGAAGACTCTGGATTCTTAAGAATATTTCCTTAATTATGGTCATGATCTGTGCCTTCCAAGAATAATATAGTACATGCAGTATTTCAACAAGAATAGAGAAAACGTTGCTAACAAGTACTCTATTTTTATTAGGGTTTTTCAGGACACAAATGCAAATAAAGATATCAATCTTATATATTCCTAGGGAAGTAAGATAAGTTTTTAAGCTATAAAGTGTTGAGTTCATTTAGAAAATATTTTTTAAAAGAAATTATAGATTCATAAAACTTTACATAAAATCTCATGAGTTCAGGATATTCAGGAGTTTCGAGGAGTGTTTGTTTGTTTTTTCCCTCTAATCCAAAGCAAGCATAAAATAGCATGAGGAAACTGAAGAAAAAGAAAACAGAGGGAACCAGAAGATCTGGAGATGGGGCCAATCAAATTTATGAAGCAATCTCTTTACCTTTTGTGCCTTCTATTCTTCTTGTCCAGCCTCTCTTCCTACTCCCTCCATCCTACTTTTGTTTTTTACTCCCCTTTATGCCTATCTGATTTGCCTTCTTATAGGGCCTTGCCCTTTGCTGTCTTGTCAGCTATTTCCTCTAATAGACTATGTTAGAGGGCACATATAAAAGTATCCCTACCACAGGCATTTGCATTTTACTAAAAGTCTGTTACAGATTAGAATGCTTTCTAGGCCCAACGAATGAATTCCTAATGATTTAATAGAATTTGCTTCACCATTTCTGTAAAGTGTTCTTAGTTCCCCTACTTTCATACCTTTCATATCTGCTTCCCTCCCTAAGCTCATTCTGCCAGCTATCCCAGTCTGATCAGGCTTTGTACATGGTCAATTTCTAGAAGATATTAGTACTCTCACCAGGACAGTCAAAGTGAAGTGTGGTGAATGTGTGTGTGTTGAGTAGGGGGAGGGGGGGATAATATCTAAATGTACACATTGACACATACATGCAGAAACAGGTTTACAAACTTTACTGAGAGCCGTATTTCCAATTCTTCTCAATGAAGACTCTTCCAATCAATCCAGATAACAAACAACATAAAAACTTCTCCTACAGGGACATCTGCTCGTCCATTGCATTCAGGAAAAGAGGATTTTTGTCTATTTCAGGAAACTCTGCTTGTATCTATGATCACCTGATTGCTACCTTATTCTTGGATTCTTTTCCGGAGAAATATGATTATTAGATCTGTGATGCAGGCTTGAAAATAAGCTTTTTTTGGTTATACGGAATCTAACTATTCAACAAGTGTCTCTCTTTCTCTGTGTGTTTGTGTATGTGTTTGTGTGTGTGTATTCACTTTGAATTGGCTTTTCTATGCTTTTTTAGGAGAACAGTATGTATTGCAGGGGCAGATAGTTCTCCCGTATTGCTCTAGGGAACTATAGAAGGCAGCCAAGATAGCCTTAAGAAATATGAAAGGAGAGAGAATACATAGAGGCTTAATTCTTCTTAAGGTCACCATGATCTTAAAGATGGAATAAAAAAAAAGAGAGAGAGAGAAAATACAAATCTTTCCAGGCCATGAGGAAACCATCTGCTTTAGTATAAGGTTCTTCTATGATCCCTTAAAAAGTGATAGTTTGAATAAAAGTACAGATAGGGCTATAATAAATTGGAAGATATAAAAACACAGTGATCTGTGTTGTGAGACTTTCCTCCAATAGCAGGAATGTGAATATATCCCTCCAGCCTTTATATAAACTCTGGTTCCCTATGCATATAGATATTGTTGTCTCTGTTATGTTTCTTCTCCAAAAATCAACTGCAAACTCAATGTTTACCATTCTCTGTTCTCCATGTATTCCTGTGCCCATAGCTAGACTATATTTTCTAGTCTTCCTTGCACTTAGGTTAGGCCATTTGACTAAGTTCTTTCTGATGGATTGAGATCAAAAGTTACCTGCGTCAGTTCCAGGACTTGCCCGTGGAGGCTTCACACATGCACTTTCAAGCTTCATTTGGCTCCCCATGGGAGAAAATGGTGACAAGCAAGCCAGCATTGAAGACCACATGTTAAAAGTGCTATCAAGGAAGTAAGGAAGACTAAACTTCTGTAAGAAGTAGTAGAATAACAGGTACAAAACTATGCTACCCACCCTAAGTAAATCATTGTGCAGTGTATGCATGTATTGAAACAACACACTGTACCCAAATACATACAACTGAATGTTAAAATTTAAAAGAAGAAGAAGAAAACAAACTGTTGTAACAAATAAACCCAAATATGTAATGGTTCAAATGCAACAGAGGATCAATCCTTTTGTTCATGTAGCAATCCAGGGTCAGTATTCAGGTCACCAGGTAGCAGAATTATATGTATATAATAACTACACACATATGCATATATAAAAACAATGTTACCTTCACTTGGTCTGTTTGATGACAGAGTGTCACATGGAATGTCTTATAATATTTATGAGGTATCTTGGGGCAAAAGTGTGGAAGATCGGACAGAGACATTCTCATTTATTAGTTTACTTTCACCATATTGTAAGATATTGCAGTTTACATGTTCCCAGTTAAATTTTCCAACCACATTATCTAGTTTGAAATAAACTAACCCTCACAAAATTCCTGCAAAGAGTATTGAAGGTATTAATAATGTAAGCACAAATGAACAATAAATTGACAGCATTCTTTGTCAGCTACATTATTAGGATAAATACAAAACAAAACAGATCCAAAAATCGTGATGATCTAATCATACATGCTAAAATGTTGGCCTACAAATTTCAAAATTAACAAGAGGACTTTAATGTATAAATTTATATCCTGTATGGTAACAGTAAACTTTACCCTAAATATGTTTTGTGCCTTAAGATATTAGCTAATTATGACACTACATGTATATAATTTATAAATAAAAATACATCTACTGAGGAGATGTGTTCAAAATGAGAAAACACCGTGGGGTATATTACCTACAAAGTTTGGAGACCACTATCGTAACACAACCCCTTACCTTTGGGTATTGGCAATATATACTTAACACATCTCTTTTCTATGCTAGCTACTGATTTGTGGGGAGAGGGACTGTGTCTTATGTTCGTACTTAGAGTATGTACTTCTTGATTTCACAGTGGTAGGTGTCAATCAATATTTGTTAGACAGAAATACAAGTTAAAAGCCAACATTAAAAGGCAGAAAAGAATAAGACAGCCTGATTTTTATTACCAAATAAACAACTTTTGACCATGTGATCTTGAAAAATGCACTTTTATTTTCCTCAGCTAGAAAAAGAAGTGAATAATTCCTATTCTACCTATCCCAGTGGTTTCTTATGAAACTCACATAAGAGAATAAATATAAAACTTAAAGCTGAGTACAGCTCTGATACATTAACATTATTTTTAAAATATAAACTGCTTTGGAAATTTAGTATCACAAAAAACTAAGATAAGAAAATGACAGAGGAGAATAATGTCCTGGACATTAAAAAAAATGCCTTTTCGTAAGTTTAGCCTTTGAAATGCTGACACTTTCCTCCAATTGTTTAAACACATAAATTGTTTCAATAAACATGCTTTAAGTGTTACAAGAGTTTTTTGAAAAGGAAAGAGAGGGAAATGTAGACATTTCTAAATGCCTCTTATAGTCCAAGTACTGTCAGCATTCTCTTTGTTCTTGTTTCAGTCAATTCTACAAAAAAAAAAAAGAGAACAAAAACAAAAACTCATGTAGAGATAAGAAATAAAAATGGAAAGCACAAAAGGGAAACCAATGGGTATCTCACCTATTCTGTTTGAGGACTCATTTCCTGAGAATTTAAAGGCTTATAGTCCCAGGAGAGTGTGAGTCTAACGCTTCATTCCTATTTCGTTAAGGAAAGTAACTGAATACCTTTTGCATCATTCGCTTTTCTATTGCTCATAACAGAATACCTGAAACTGGGTAGTTTATAAAGAAATAGACTTTATTTCTTACAGTTTTGGAGGCTGGGAAGTCCAAGGTCCAGGGGGCACATCTGGTGAGTGCCTTATTCTTGGTACAAAATCACATGGAGACTGAGGGTATCACATGGCAAGGGCTGGGTGAGAGCACTCATTAATGTGCCAACTTGCCCTCCTTATAAAGCCACCATCCCACACCCATGATAACCCATTCAACCACTAACCCATTATTCCATAAATGGATTCACACATTCATGAGAGCATAGTCCTCATGATGATCCAGTAACCTCTTAAAGGCCCCACCTTGCAATACTGCCACACTGGAAATCAAGCTCCCACTTGAGCTTTGGAGGGGACATATTTTCAGACCATAGCACCTTTTTGTTTCTTTTTTTCTGAGTTTCAGAAAATGCACTATAGCAATTTCATGAAACCAGAGAGATGTGGTGCCTTGGGAAAAAAAAATATTGGTATTAAAATCTCAGGTTTTCAAAAGATGGGGATCTCAGGAACAGGAATGAAAGAAGTGAGGTTTATGTGGAGTGAGGCTGACCTATCCTACCTCATCTAAGAAAAGGTTCATGAGAGACTCAGGTGAGATATTTCCTGAGAAATGACATCACCTCTCATTTCTTTTCCTGAACATTATTGTACTCTCTCTTCAGTTCCCCACAAACCACTTGCTGTCCTATTACTTCACAAACCAGGCCATGGTTGTCTCCATTGTATTCTCACTTTCCTTCTACTATACTCCTCCTTCCTCCGTTTGCTTCTTGTATGTGTGCCCTTGTCTAAGTGTTTATAAATAATACATATTTGTATATAAATGGGTATATCTACATAAATGATGGTGAACTGCAACTTGAGAGCACTGAATACAAGTTTTGAAATAAATAAATGAATGAAAGCAACATCCAATAATAATCTGTGATTAAATGAATTTACTTGCTATTTTGGTTTTCAACTTAATGATTTAACTGCTTTCACTAGTTTATCAATATAACACATGTCATAGTGTCAATCTAATATATTAGGTATCTGTATTTGTCTTTGTTGCCTATAACAAAATACCTGGAACTGAGTAATTTATAAAGAAACAATATTTATTGCTTACTTTTGAGGACCGGGAAGTCCGAAGTCCAGGGAACACATCTGGTGAAGGCCTTGTTGGTGGTGACAATGATGCAAGGGTCTCATATGGCAGAATGGCAGAGCAGAGGGAGAGTTAGCTCCTCATGCACTCTCCATTTAAAGCCCTCAGAATCATGCCTATGACCATCATTAAACCATCAACTTATTAATCCATTTACTAGGGCATGGTCCTCACAATCTAATCTTCTCTTCAAGGACCCACTTTTCAATTACCATAATAGGATTTCCCACCTTCTACAGTTACAGTAGGAATTAAGCTTCTAATACATGGACTTTGGGAGACACAATTCAATCAATCCACAGCAGTATCCCTCATAGGGATTGTTTAATTCATTCATTCATTTAAAATATATTTCTTGAGTACTTAATGTATGTCTAGGACTATTTTAGGTACTTGGGATTCAGTCAATGAACAAAATAGACAAAAGTACCTGATGCATAGAGCTTAGAATCTAGAAGAGGGAGACAGGCAATAAATGACAAACAAACAAACAAACAAACAAACAAACAAACAAACAAACAAATGAATATTGTATGTTGAGAAGAAATACATGCTTTAAAAAAAATAGAAATGGTAGATGTCTTTTAGAATGGCTATGATCAAAAAGACAAAAGATAACAAGTGTTAGTGAGGATGTGGAGAAAAGAAAATCCTTGTACACTGTTGGTGGGAATGTAAATTAGATGAGCCATTATGGAAAACAGTATGAAGGTTCTCAAAAAACTAAAAATAGAATTACAATATGATCCAGCAAACCCACTACTGGGTATATATTCAAAAGAAATGAAATCAGTATGTCTAAGAGATATCTGCACTCCCATGTTCATTACAGCATTATTCACAATAGTCAAGATATGAAATCAACCTAAGTGTCCATCAACAGATGAATGGATATAGAAAAATGAGGTATATATATACAATGGAATATTGTTCAACTCTTTCAAAAAAAGGAGAGAGTCCTATTATTTGCAACAACATGGATGAACCTGGAGGTTATTATGTTAAGTGAAAAAAGCTAGAAACGGAAAGATAAATACTGCATGATATCACTTATCTGTGGAATCTGAAAATCTCTCTCTCTCTTTTTTTTTTTTTTTTTTTGGTGGCTGGCTTATAAGAGAATCTGAACCCTTGACCCTAGTGTTATAACACTGTGCTCTAACCAACTGAGCTAACTGGTCAGCCCTAAAAAAATTAAAACTCATAGAAGCAGAAAGTAGAATGGTGGTTACCAGGAACTTGGGAGGGTGGGGTTTGTCAAAGTATACAGAATTTCAGTTAGACAGGAGGAATAAATTCAAAAATCCTATTGTACAACATGGCGACATAGTTAATAACAATGTGTTATATTCATGAAAATTGCCAAGAAGGTAGATTTTAAGTGTTCTCACCACAAAAATTGATAAGTATGTGAAGTAACGTGTGTTAATTAGATAAATTTAGCCATTCCATAGTGCATACATGTTTCAAAACACGTTGTACACAATAAATATATACAATTTTTATTTGTCAATTAAAAATTATATTAAAAAAGAAAAATTGTAGGTATGCTGTTGGGGAGGGGAGTGGGGGTGTCGGTGCAGGTTTCAGTTCTAAATAAGGTGACCACAATGTAGATCTTATTGAAGAGACACTTGAGAACCCAAAGAAACCAGCTCCTGAACCAGACTGATCTTTTAGGACCTCTCAAATCTCACTACAAAGGTGACACGTATCCTGCCTATGTTTAGGGTTGGTTCCAATTGTGTAAGCCATGTCAACGTTAAATCCACAAGGCACTATTCCCTTCTCTCACTGACAGTCTGATTCAGCAAGGGAAGACAAAAGCTTTAGAGGGGAATTAGTTCTCATGGTATTGAGTAATGTATAAGAAGACTGCTTTTAAATTGGCAGTACCTTCATAAATTCCAAATGTTCAAATTTAAAATATATAACATATGACAATTAAACCATAAAAATGCACCTTGGGATGCACTACCTAATTCTGCAAAGAATATGCTTTCATAAGCTGAAGTGGTCTGGAAATGAGGACAGATATCTAGTGCTGCACCAAAATACTTCTCTGGTGACATAAGAAGTGGGGAGCCAAGAACTGCCGCAGCACCACTCCAGCTTTCTGGCTTCCTCCCAGGAGTCTAAACATTTGATTCCTGAGAAATACCACTTGAGTCATTTCTTGGCATCTGGACAGGATACTGGAGCCAGGAATTTAAAATTTTTTATTTTTATTTTTTGCACTGTGGCAATGCAGCTCTATTGTGGATAATGTGAGCAATATTGCTTAATATTATTTTGGGAGATGAAATCTTAGGGAAGGAGCACATTCTATAGACACCATCAAAATTCTAAATACCAACTGTTGAGTGCAAAACAGAAAGAGAAACTCAAATCCAGGCAGAACTTACCAGTGTCCTGAAGTAAAGCATTTAACTTGAGAAACAGAAGATCAGTCACAGAGTATAAGAGATGCCTGTGAGGGGAATGTTGAAGGAACTATATTAATTGACCCGGAAGAAGAGAAGCCTGAGGGATAATTTAATAATTGCCTTAAAATGTATCAATGACTCAGATGCAGAAGGTAGTCAGTAAATAGTCTCTTTATTCTTAGATGATGAAATAGACTGAAAAAGGGCCATGGGAGATTTTGATTAGACTTAAGGAGGAATCTTGATTGTGAAATACTGGAAATAGTTCCTGAGGAACATTGTGGGATCTTTTTTCTAGAGAGTTTTATCTGTCTGTCACGGTTTGAATGTAGCAGCAAGACCTAGCAACCCTTAGGTTTCTTCTAGGACTAGATTTGGTACACCAGCTCTTTTGGAAACATGTTGTCCTTATATAATGCTGGAGTATAGTAGCATGACTTGCATTTAATCTATTGGTTAAGTGATATATATATTTTAAAAAATATATCTTGTGTAATAAAGTTATAACCTTCGGCTGTCTCCTATAATTTCCAAACATAATATCATGACAATCTGAATAATATGCTCAGTATGTTTCTATACTGTCTCAGTAATTATTATTTCATCAATGATGATTAGTAGTAATATTACTCATTTTTGGGGGAAGGAGGGAAAATAATGTGAGCTACGCTAGTTCACACAAGTTTTATTGCCTTGAGCATTTTGTAAAAGAAAACAATATTTATTTGAATAATTTCCTTTCCATAGATATCATCATCAGGTTACCAGATTAAAAGTTCTTTTCTATAAGTTCATTTACTTTTAAACCATATTATTCTCTTTACATAGGGGTTGTAGAGACAATTCACAAGAAGTGGCTGGATCACGCACACATTTGTAATGGTAAGGTTCAATTTTCTTAAAATTTATAATAAAATTGTATAAGTGTATCTGTATTAAAACACAATTTATTTTAAAGTATTTTTTGGCAAGTACAGATGCTCTTGACTTACTATGAGGTTCCATCCTGATAAACCCATCATGAGTTGAAAATATCATGTCGAAAATACATTTAACGCACCTAATGTATAGAATATCATAGGTTAGCCTAGGCTACATTAAAGGTGCTCAGAACACTTACAGTAGCCTACAGCTGGGTAAAGTAATCTAACACAAATCCTATTATATAATAAAGTGCTGAATATCACATGTAGTTTATTGAATACTCTACTGAAAGTGAGAAACAGAATAGCTGTTTGGGTACTCGAAGTATGGTTTCTACTGAATGCATATTGCTTTTACACCATTATAAAGTAAAAAAATTGTAAGTCGAACCATCGTTTAAGTTGCAGGCCATTTTTAATGAGGGCTGGATCTGACTTTGAAGGTCATCTGTTGAGGAAACTGAAGTTCTGAGAAAAGCAAGGGTGTATCCAAGATAACAGGAGTAGCATTAGGGCCAAAACTTAGGTCCTCTAAAACACAGTCTAGAGCTCTTTATAATACACATTACTACGTTTTGTTCTGTTTTGGTGGTTGTCTGTTGAGGTAGTGTGAATTTGTGCATGTCTGTTAGGGCTAAGAATCTGTTGGTCCATAGAAGTATGACAGCCATATGAAGTGAGAAATGATTTAGAAGATATGTTCCTTAAGGAAGAGGGACGCAGGAAGGGTACCATGGCAGAGAGAGACTCATACAGAAGACATTTCTTAGGACTTTAGAGACAACCTTTTCCTTTTGGAACTTTTTTAGAATTGTGGGGAGAGGAGGAAGAAAAGAGAGAGATACTGATTTACCATGCATGGAAATACAAATTGTTGATATCATGAGAATTTGCTTTGTATTAAATACCATAGACAATGGTTAAGAAATTAAATGTGGCATATATTGGTCACCACAAAACCCCAGCAAACTTTATTAAAAAAAAGTGTTCACAACTATTGAGTTCTTTTCTAAAATGTTCATAGTGAGCAGCATCTATGTAGCTGAGAATTAAAGAGCCTGTCTGGGTCATCAAGTATTTGGGCAAGATAGCAAATGAGAACTGTCAAGCAGCTTGGCAGTCTAAAAGCTTCATGGTAATGGGAAAGGCCAATATCACTCATGCATTAAATGGATTAAAAGTGAATAACCAAAATTTACACACCATCACTTATTTTGTCATGAAGAGAAAAGATGTTTGCTGGACCCATCTCAAGTTCTGCCTTCCCAGACAACTCTAGGCCTCCCTTCTTCCCCCCACTTCCTCCCTCCTTCCTTTTCTCCCTCTTATTTTTCCTCCTTCTGACCCATCTTCTCTGGCCCCAACAGATATGCAATGCAATAACTTAAATATGAATTAAAATATATTTCTTGTCCTCTAGAATCTCACAGTCCAGTACAGGAGGTAGAGAGATAAACAGACAATTATGATGCAGTCTACTAAATAGAGGGAAGCATTTTTTCATATGAATCTGTGGAAACCCAGGTTATGGGTTTCAGAATGGGGATGATGTGCGAGTGGAGTTTTGAACAACAAATAGGAAGATCTAATTCTCTTCTCTTTGGATTATTGAAAGTAACTCATAACTGGATTTTTGCCAATATGCTTGCCCTCCTGCATTTTGAGGGATCTTCCAGTCCAGAGGTAATGAGGCAGAAGAATTTCATGGAATATCTTGTGAAAGGCAAAATGTTTGATATGACCTCATTGAGGTGTGAAGGTATCCAACTAAAGAAGATAAGCAGAGGCTAAATCATGATGTGCCTTGTATACCATGAGCCCCGTCTTGTAGAAATCGAGGAGCAGTTGAATGTGTTTTAAGTGGAAGATTAACCCAGCCCAATTTGCATTATGATCTTGTAGCTGCTAACTGAAGATGAGATTGGGTTGAAGGAAGGTAAACTTGATGGCAGGAAGCCTAGTTTTAAGAGTCATCATGGAGAACATAATGACATTTGCAATTAGGACAGTGATGGTAGAAATAGAGAGCAGTAGACAGATTACAGAGATATTTAAGACTTGACAGGACTTGGTATTGGGTTGATTGTGGTGGATGAGAGGGAGAGAGAGGACAAGGATTATCTTATGTGGCTTGAGAAACTAGATAGTAGTTCCACTCACTGAAATATGGGACAGAAGGAGGACCAGTTCTGAGTAGAGGAGGAAGATGATGAGTTCAGGTTTGGACATGTTGAATTCGACTTGCCTGTGAGACATCTAGGTGAAAATTTCTAGTAAGCAATCTTATATATGAGTCTAGAGGTCAGGAGGGTAGTATGTATTCTTCCTTCTTTGCCTCTTCTGAATGCCCTGAGAATCCATTTTCAAAAACTTGGCTCTTGATTCCATATTGGCTTGTCCCAGTCCTTTATTTTTCTTGGTTTCCTTCTGCTTCTCAGAGGCAGACATTGTATATCTGTCTGTACATTTTGCAATGCCTAACTTCACTTGTGGGCATGAGTAAGGACTTTGTAAGGCTTATGAATACTTGCATTTGACAACCTCACCACTGAGGTTATTCAGGAAAACAAACAAACAAAACCCCCCAAACTGTCATTTTAATACATATTAAAGAGTGCAAAGTCTATTTAAGCCTCTGTAAGTACCTAAACAAATGTCACAAATCAGGTTTACATATGTGAGCAATTTTACTTGAAAGACTTGTAGGACGGTCTTCATTACCCTGTTTCCCTAATTTAGGCTTTCAAACTTTTAGGAGGAAGTGGAAATGGTATCTGCTTTTCTACACTGGCTTCCTTAAAATTCTTTTCTATCTTCTGGGTTCCCGAATTTCAGCAACCCACTCTAGCATATGGAACTGATAAACCAGGGAAGAGATCTGGTCATTGTCATCTGATGTTTTGATACTTAAAATTATCTGTGGATGTTGTATCCTGAGACACTCCCTACTTAATTTTCTCCAAAGGAGGGACCTTGTATGTACCAACAGTGAAACATGAAGAATTTCTGTTAAGCACTTACTGGAAATGGTTCCTTTACTTAAAAAAACATTCAGAAGGCTTAAGCACTATTGCCAACTATAGCAATGGAGTCTTCTGTGGCTTAGCAATCCTTGCTTTCCCATCTCCCTCCCTTGTGATATTTTGCCACTATGTTTATCCTCCTTCTTCTGAGAATTATTATTTTATTTACGCATACATTAATGTATTCATACATTCATTCCTTATGCATCAATAAAATTTACCTGTCTTAGTCTCTGTGCCGTGCAAAAATCTCAAGATAAGAATTAGTCACAGTGTGTAAAGGTGAAAGACTAACACATACCTGCTCTTTCCCCACATAGCCCTCTTGAGTACTTTATGTGAATATCAATGGGTTTTTTAGAGAAAATAATTCCTGCTTTGGGAGCCAGACACAAAGGAATGATGCCAGTATTGGAACTTGCAACCCCAGTAGATGGCAAGGGTTGAATCCCAGCAAGTTAATGGACATGCAGAGCTTTATTGCATTCACCCTGCTGCCCACCTTTCCAATCAAAAGCTTCCATTACATAATTTACACATAGGCTTACTATGTGCCAGGCATAGAGTAGGTGCTTTAAACATATTAATTTATTTAATTCTCTTTCAACGCTTTGAAGTAAGCCCTATTACTATCCCTATTTTAAAGATGAGGAAACTGAGGAGGCATAGAGAACATTAGTACATTCTCCAGGGGCACATGGCTAGGGAATGTTGGAGCTGAAATTCAAACCCTGGCAGTTTGGCTCCAGATTTAATGTTCTTAGCTACTATACTATGGTATGAACCTGGCTTGATTAATTTAGTGTGTAAATCTTTATTTCTGTCAGCCACCTCGTGTCTCTAAATGTGGGCCACCTATGTATGCTAGAGAGCAAGTCAGAACCAAGGAAAATGGTATGCAGCTTTGCTCTCAGCAATTAAACGTAGCACACAAGTATTAATGGGGAATCTACCAGAAAGATCAACTTAAACTGGAAGTAACAGAAAATCAATGCAGCAATTTATTGACAAAGAAAAGAAGGATTTTTTCAAAGGTGTCTTTTGAGTCCTGAGATCATAAAACTTTGAACAGCTTTCTCTTCAGGGAAATCTTTAGTTATTGTCCCCTAGTTGTCACATTAGCACAAAAATTGTTAATTCGTCTTTAAGCTTGAGTTGAAAAGGAAGGGAATGAGGTTTCTAATAGCAAGAAAGTTTTATATTTTAATGTGGTAATGTCATCAGCCAGGCAAGGAAAATTACTAGAAAAGTGTAAGAACTTTTCTAAGAACAAGTCTTATCAAGTGAATAAAACACAATCTGGCTTTTAGAAGCATAGTGATTACTAATGTAGTGTTAACATTGCTGAAACATTGACTATTTAAAACTTAGGATAGATTAAAAGAAAGAGTACAGTATTATTAGTCAGACAAGTTACTATGTGAAATAATATACTTCTGTAATAGAGAATAAAGGACACAAAGATTAAAACCAACAAACATCATTTAGTTCATCTAGTGATATTTGATAATTGTTCCAATCAATAAATATTCATCTTTTTAAAATGATTTGTTAATTTTCTAGAGTTCCTAATTTTCTAGTTTCAGAACTACCTATGCCTAAACCTGCTATACAATCCAAACAAATGATCACCAGGCAATCTCACTCAGTCTCAGGGCTCTAAGTACCATTTATATATTATTAACTCTCAAATTTTTATCTCTAGTCTTGAATTCTCCCCTAACCTCCAGACTCATGTATCCACTGTCTACTTTGTATTCCCACTTGGAAATGTAATGAATACCTCAAACCAGAATTCTTTATTCTCACACCAGGCCTGCTCCTCCCCCAGCGTGCCTCATTTCAATAAATGGCATTACTACTTACCTAGTAAATGCTTACAGTAGAATCTTTGGCATCATTTTTGTGAGTGTGTGTGTTTTAAATTTATTTATTTATTAATAAAGGGATTTATTTTTTAATTTAAACATATTTATTATAGATATTTATGGAGTAGAGAGTTATATTTCAATACATGTATACAATGCGTGATGATCAAAACAGGGTAATTAGCATATTCATCATCACAAAACTTTATCATTTCTGTGTGATTAGAACATTTGAGCTCCTCTCTTCTAGCCATTTGAGAACATACAATAAATTATTAATTACAGACTTGGCATCATTTTGATTACCCTCTCTCTCACAAAACCCAAATCTAATCCTTTAGAAAGTCACACCAGTCCTACCTTCAAAATATATTCAGAATATATTCAGACTATGGCATTTTTCACTATCATAGTGCAAGCCACTGTAATTTCTTAATTAGACAATTGTAGGAGCTTCTTAAGTCATCTCCCTGCTTCCATTTTGTACCCATTCAGTTTATTGTCTGCTCACCAGACAGAGTGATCTTTAAAACATCACTAATATCATTCACTTCACTGATCAAAATCTTTCAATGGCTCCCCATCTCACTCAAGTAGAAGCCAGTCTTTATTTTATTTATTTATTTTATAAAGAATTTTTTAATTTTTATTTATTTATTTATTTTAAATTTTAATTTATCAATACACAATGTAGTTGATTTTCATGTCCCTTTATCAATTCCTCCTTTTCCTCCCTCCCTCTCTCCACCCCCCATCAACATCATATCTGTTCACTTGTCTTAACAAGTTCAAGGAATTGATTGCAAGATTGTTTGCTGAAAGGGTATTCCCAATTTACAGCCACACCCCACTGCATCATATCTGTTCACTTGTCTTAACAAGTTCAAGGAATTGTTGTGATTGTTGTGTCTTCTTTCCCAACCCCGTTTGTTTGTATATTTACTTATTTATGTTTATTAACTCCCACAAGCAAGTGAGAACATGTGGTATTTCTCTTTCTGTGCCTGACTTGTTTCACTTAATATAATTTTCTCTAAGTCCATCCATGTTGCTGTGAATGGTAGTATTTCTTTTTTTTTTTTCTATAGCCGGTCATTAAAATGGCCTATGAGGCTCCACACAAACTGCCCCCCCTACCTCTCTGCCCTTTCCTCTTCCTACTTTTCTCTTTGTTTACTCTCCCCCAGCAACACAGACCTCTTTGCCACAACCCACCAGTTACAGTCCCTCTTTAGGTCCAGTGCACTTGTTATTCCATCTGCCTAAAACATTCTCTACTCAGTTACCTTCATGGGAGAGAGGCCATTCCTAATCATCGTTTTTAAAATAGCCTCTTTCCCTCACTCCACCTCTTACCTGGATTTTTTTAATGATATTATCATTACCTAATATATTTTTGCTTGTTTATTATTTTAGGGTCTATTTCCATTGCTGAAATGTAAGCTCAACGAGTGTAGGAATTTGTTCGTTCCTTGCTGTATCCCAATTACCTAGCATAGAACACAGTAACTATTGAATAAATAGATGACTGACTGACTGAATTAATGAATAAATCACTAAATGGCAGTAACCTAGGGAAATAGTAGGTCTTAGTCTTAGGAAAGAACTAAAACATTTCTTTAAAGATATACTACCAACCTAAAATAGTTCACAAGGTCACCCCAATATTACCATAAAAGATCCAGTTCTCTTTTCTGGCAGTACGGCCACTTTAAAATTATTGTTAATAAGCAGTGAATCTGATCTATAAAAGTTGTGGTTTTCTTCTAAATTAAATGAAAAAATTTATGGTGAGATGGTTTTGAAACCCTGTTTAGTAACTCATTTAAGCATTTCAAAACCTACATGCCACTAATAAAATGACAACCTGAGAAAATTAATATGTATTTTTGATCTTTGCTTTTCCTGAAATTATGGTTTGCCCTGCCTGTTAGGAACTTTTTTCTGGTTGTCCGGTGTCCAGCTGGGACTTAACTTGCTAATTTTATTAAGGCTCAATCCAAGAATACACATGTGTACGGTCTGGTTTCCTGTTAACACTTCATTAATAAATTCTTTATGTGTTTGTTCCTGTCTCAGCATTACCAAGGACAGACTGGGAAAGAGCACAGTATTATGATAAAATTCTATATGATTGTTTCTCTAAATTCTTTTGATTGAAGAATTGTTTATTTCATTATATATTTTAGATGCGAAAGGGGATAAATGGAAACAAGTTGTTTTATAATTTCTATTCTTGGGATTCTGTGAATATGATATTTCTGACTTGTGAGAGTAGGAATATCAGTTCTCATGATATGACAGATTAATAAATATTTTGTTATCTTGATACTTGTTGAATTTAGATAATGGGTACATGTGATTTCATTGTACTAATTCTACTTTTGTATATGTTTGAGTATTCTTAAAATAGCATATTTAGAAATATAACTCATTCTATTATATAATTTTTATTGAAACATAATTGATTATACATATTTGTAGGGTACAGAGTTGATTATCAATACTTGCATATATGTGACTATCAAATCAGGATAATTAGCATATTCATCATTACAAAACGTTATTATTCTTTGTGAAATGTAATAAATTGCTTGATAGATAATTTATTGCATTCAAACTGTTTTGCAAAGTCTATTTCATGTCTATAATGCTTTCTTTTATTGTCCTCTGAAACATTTATATAATGTAGCAGTCCCTCTTATGATCATTCCAGGACAGTTTTCTTCAGTATTTAGATAAGTGTGCCAAAGTTCAGACCAGATTAAAAATTTTCCCCATGTACAGATTTCCAAGGTAAAGACTGTCATTGATCAGGAAACTGGCAAAAGTTTGTAATAAGCATGATATGATCTATATTGGCTTGGCAATTCCCAGAATGTGATTAGGTTGGATTCAATTACATGTAACTAATTCTTTTTGTTTGTTTTTGGTGGCTGGCCAGTACAGGGATCCAAACCCTCAACCTTGGGGTTACAAGGCAGCACTCTAACCATCTGAGCTAATCAGTCAGCCCTTCTATAACTAATTCTTAAACCCAAGCTGATTTTTTCCCCATGCTGTTTCTGGAAGATAGTGTGGCAGACTACATTGTAGCTAAGAAAATGGCTTTTGATATCAAGCAATCCTGGGTTCAAATTCCCATCCCAGCCATTTTCTAAGTGTGAGATCTTGGGAAAGTTACTTAACTTCTCTGAGCTTCAGTTTCTTCTTCCGTGAAATGTGAATGTCAGTAGCCATATCTACATCATGGGGTTATTGTGAGGACTAAAAAACATGAGTAATCATTGAACATACTGCCTGACATGCAGTTTAAATCAATATTAGCCCATTCTGTCATTATTATCCTTATTATTTAGTTATTTGCATATTTATTAAAATAAAAGTTATGTGTGGAGAAATTAATAAAAAAGAAGGGAAGAGATATGGTTTCATTCAATAAACATTTACTGAACATCTACTATATTCTAGAAACTGGATTTATAGAGGTAAGTAAGGCACAGTTCCTGTCCCTAAAGAAATCACATAGTACGAGGGTGAGAAACAGTCATGTTAAAGCTTAGTCAGGGCTGAACTTAAAAAAGTGACATAGGAGGAGAGTTCTGGTCAAGATGGCAGAATAGACAGTCCCCAGCATCACTCTTTCAAACAAATCAAACAATTTACTACTATAAAAATGCAACAACAGTCAAGCTGGGGCTGCTGGAGTTCAGGGGAAGAGGAGGAGAAACCTACGGAGTTCATGAAGAGGGAGAAGCCACGATGAGAAAAAGAAAAAACTGTTGGAGTGTTTCACGCCGTGGCCACTTTAATGCTGCAGCAGCTGAGTGCTTGGAGCAGGACCCGGCAGAAGCTGTAGCTGTGCCCTTCGGATGAAGTTGTTTGGAGGCGACAGGAGAGAAGAGGGCCTTGGTGGCTCCCAGGCCAGCAAGACCACTAATAGGGTTCCTGTGGACCCATGCAGGAGTGAGGAGCCAGAACAGCTGAAAAAGGGGAGCCATTCAGAGACCAGTGAGTCACTGCGAGAGATCTTGCAGGGCCTGTCCCATGGGACGTGTTTGGAGCATGGGCAGTATGGGAGAGAGGCCCACCTGGAGAACAATGGGGTACAGTAAGGACAGCCGATTGGCCCCCCAACCAGCACAGGACCACTCAGAGGAGACTGGTCGAGAATGCAGAATTGCATGGGGTGCAGTTTGATGAAAAGATTCAGGCCCAGATCAGAGATTCTACATAACCCAGGTGCGCCCAGTCTCTGCAGAGCCGGAAGTACCTATAAGGTCAGCCATTAAACCCTGAGCTGCACGAAAAGTCTTCCCCAGGGAAACAGCAGCAAAGCAGCAATTTAGCTCAACTACAGAGCTCAAGTACTGGTTCCCATTGGAAGTTCCCCCATTTTAGAAGTAAGCAAAGGAGAAAAATTTAATTCTGGCCCAGGCACAACACCAGGGCCTTGGGGACCTGCCTGAGGGCCCAGGGCATGGAACTGGGGACTGGACCCCCTGCCCACATCCAGGCACACTGCTAGCAACTTGGGGACCTGCCCAGGGGCCCAGGGCACAGAGTCAGGGACCAGACCCCCCCGCCCACAAGTACCACCAAGGAGCATGCCAAAAACATCACCTCTGTGTGGGTGGCCCACCACAGTGACCATGGCTGCCGCGAAAGTGGCTAGACACCACAACCACCACACAGATGGTCCACCAATCACTGGAGTGCATTGGCACGAGAGTCACCAGCAGAGAAAAAAGAAAAGAAGGTGTTGTCTCTCTCCAGAAAGCCCATTCCAGAGTGACAGAAGCAGCATCTGCTCTATGATAATATTGGGGGACCTGAACACACCTTTCAGCATTGGACAGATCATCTAGGCAACAAATCAACAGAGTAACCATTACTCTTTCAGAAGGAGAGAAGAAATCTGGGGTTTTCATTGGTGGGAGGGGGGAGGGAGAGAGGGAAAAGGAGAGATCGGACAAGGGGAATAAAGAATAAGTACAATTTGTAACAATATACATAGTAGTAATATTGATTTGATCAACATATGTCAACATGGAATCCCAAAAATATGTATAATCAATTAGGATTCAATAAAAAGAAGTGACATAGTAGGCAATTGCTGCTATGCTAGGATTTAAAGGGAGGTAAAAACAAAACAAAACAAAAAACATCTGGCCTATGACTGGGTTTGAAACATCATTAGCATACTTTTCCTTTGGATTTGGTGCAATCTTTGATTTTTGGATTCCATGTGTGAATATCCTCGGCCAGAGTAACACTTTAAGTAATATCAATTACCATTTTAATGAAGATTTGGTTCTGTTTTAGTCAGGATGCAGGGTAAGCTGCTATAATCAAGATACTTCAAAATATGATGACTCAAGCAGCAGATCTAAAGGTGGGAAGGCAGCACTGCTGCAGATCACCCAAGGCCCAGGGTCCTTCTACCTTGTTGCTTTGCCATCTCCTAGTATGTTGACCTTGTCTATGTGGTCAGATCTAGCTGACACTATTATGTTTGGGCTACAGCCTGCTGGTTGAGGGAAAGAAGAGGACAGGTGATGTTCTTGTCAAAACATGATTCAAAGGTTGCACATATCACATCGTGCATGTCATTGTCTAAATTTCAGTCATTTATTCATACTAAACTGCAAAGGAATCTGGAAAATTCAGTCTGTAGCTGGGAGGCTGTGTACACAGCTAATGCTCATGAGTTTCTGTTAGTAAAAAGAAAAATAGGAGAATGGATACCAGGAGACAATGAGCAGTCTCTGCCAGTTTATCAGACCACTTTATCTTGATGAGCTTCCTAAAAGATTTAGTCAGTTAGCAGAGAGATCCTAACCTCTCATGTGCTCTTCTTTTAAAGAACCACACCCATGACCACCATTTTTAATCCATTTACTATGGCATGGACCTACAATCTAATCAGCTCTTCAAAGCCCCACCTTTCAATTACCATAATAAGATTTCCCACCCTCAACAGTTACAGTGGGAATTAAGTTTTGGGGGGACATTCAACAAAAGGCAGTTCATTAAATACAAATTTTACGATTGCCTCATTTGAACAGCAGTTCAGAAATACTGATATCCTGTTTTGATGGTCAACAGAACACTTGAGAGTTATAGAGCTTTACACAGCAACAGAGATATCATGATCCTTGCCACTCAACCATTCTAGCTACTGTGGTGTCAGAAAAAATCCCAGCAGTGCAGTGACTCTGCAGGAAAAGCACAAGACTAGGTGTCAAATCTAGGTGACCTAGATTTTATTTCTCCTGAATTTTTGACTTCTGGAAAGTAACTTAACCTATTGAAGCTTGAGTTGTAGACATTTGTAGAAACTGAAATAGTATCTACTTGGCTATCTGAAAGTACTTGTCTACCCCAGCCCCATCCTAGCTGCACTTAATGGTGTCAGCCTGAGAAGTCTCAGCTCTGACATGGCTCTGGCTCAATGAGAACCATTCTCTGTTAGCAGACAGAAGTGTGCTAATAGCCTAGTGCATGTTATGCCTCTGGAATTAATTTGGGCTCTTGGAAACCTTTGTAGCATCAGGCTTAGCTCTTACTTCTTTCCTCACTATCTGCTGTTGGTTGTTTATTTGACTTCGATCTGGAAGCTCAGTTCTTCCTCTGTCTCTTTTGAAATTGAAGCTGAGGCCTAGTTTCTGCTGGCCCTTTTCCAGGGACTGCTCACTACTTGCAGAATCATTCATATAATCTTGCCCAGCTCCCCGCCCCCCCCCCAAAAAAAAAACTTGATCTCAACTGTTCTGAAGAATTTCTCCACCCTGAATCTTTGATGTACTTCTCCACTCTACATCCCTTAGGTGACACTGACCCTGGAGTACATCAAATTTGGGTTTACACTCTCTTCTGATGTTGGGGTAGACCAGCTTCTAGTTATACTCTTTTCTCTGCTCCATTTAGGTTTACTCCCAAATCTTTTTTTTTCTTAGGAGTTGTAACACGCCTTGTATCAGGAGCAGAGAGTAGTGAGTGCTAAGGTACAAGTATACAAGTATCATTGGCAACTTCCCAAAGTAAGAGTATATTTTTTATTGATTCTGCTAGGAAGCATTCAAATAGGACTTTTAACAGATTAGAATGAATTGTCTTTTTAGTGTATTTCTCTTCACACCAGGAAGCAAAGCTTAACTTATGCTTTCACTGACTAAGCTATCAAATCAAGATGGAAGGAAATATCTAATGGACTTTAACAACTGAGGCATGATGCATTACTGTTTCCAACTATATCTTATTAACTAAATTTAACTTATGGTTTGCATACCTACGAATAAAGGCACTGTATTATTCCAAGATATTATTATGCTTCTATTTCTTTGTTTTTGTTTTTATTTATTTTTTAAATTTTATTTTGTCGATATACAATGTGGTTGATTATTGTGGCCCATTACCGAAACCTCCCTCCCTCCTCCTACGCCCCCCCCGACCCAACAATGCCCTTTCTGTTTGCTTGTCGTATCAACTTCAAGGAATTGTAGTTGTTATATCTTCTCCCCCCCAGTTTTTTTTGAGTGTGTGTGAATTTATTTATTTATTTTTAGCTCCCACCAATAAGTGAGAACATGTGGTATTTCTCTTTCTGTGCCTGACCCGTTTCACTTAATATAATTCTCTCTAGGTCCATCCATGT
>NW_007726492.1:386830-412088 GCF_000696425.1 Galeopterus variegatus | reverse complement strand
TTTATGCCAGTACCATACTGTTTTGGTTATTATACCTTTGTAGTAGAGTTTAAAGTCAGGTAGTGTTATGCCTCCAGCTTTGTTTTTTTTTGCTCAGCGTTGCTTTGGCTATGCATGGTCTTTTGTTATTCCATATAAATGTCTGGATCGTTTTTTCCATTTTTAAGAAAAATGTCATTGGAATTTTGATGGGGATTGCATTGAATTTGTATATGACTTTGGGTAGTATGGACATTTTCACTATGTTGATTCTTCCAATCCAAGAGCATGGGATATCTTTCCATCTTCTTGTATCCTCTCTAATTTCTCTCAGCAGTGGTTTGTTGTTCTCATTATAGAGATTTTGAACATCCTTGGTTAACTCAATTCTTAAGTATTTTATTTTTTTGTGGCTATTGTAAATGGGAGTTGATAAATGATTTCAACACAGTAGCAGGATAAAAAATCAACACACAAAAATCAGTAGCATTTCTATTCTCCAATAGTCAATATGCAGAAAGAGAAATCGAGAAAGTGTGCTTCTATTTCTTTGAATTGTATCTCTCTAATATCATGGTATATAATAAGAATATCACAGAGTTGGGTCAGTGGCACTGAAAGATGTTTTAGTATAGTGAAGTATTTGCAAGGACCAGAAAATTTGGGGAAACGGGAAGTTGGAAGAAAATTTCCTAGAGGTTGTTGTTTTTAAATAGAAGACACACGAGTTCATTGGAATTGCAATCTCAGGAAAAGGAAAGAAAATTTTGAATATAGGTCTTTTTCTTTCCATCATGTCAGCAAATTCTGATTATAAGGTTCTTCACATAGGCCTGATAATTTCTGACAAAAATGATTGTGAGAGAGCCAAACTAGCTGACATCTGAAAAGCAAATGCCAAACTCCTCAAACAATTCTGTTTTTTTCTGTTTTCCTAATTTCAACTAAAGGAGAAGGATTAACTATGGAAATGAATAAAAAGAAAAACACTTAGGGGTAAAAAACATCTCGAGGTATAACATAAAGTTAATAATGGAGAGAAGATTGTATAGATGGTTCCCTCTTCATTCAGACTCCTTGCCTTCACATATTTAGTGTAAAATATATCTTTAGAATCTGGGAGAAGTTATCAAGTCTGAACCTGTGTTCCAAAGCAAGGAAGACAATTTTTATCAATTGTAATATTGAGTGGTATAGAAACTAGATCCGATCTCAATCTATTCCCATTTTGGAATAAATCACTGACATCTCATTTACTGTAGAAAAGCACCAAAAGTATTCTGGCTTCTTATGACTTTGCATGGTTCCTGGACTTGGAGATTAAATCAGGGGCAGACAAAAACTCTGTGGAGATTTGAAGGATGAAGGACAATTTGGTGGTGGCCTGAGTTTCTTAATTTTATCTGGGCTGAAATAAAATCTGGTTTGGTTATGTAAAGAGTAATTTGATAAACTTTGAATGGGAAACGAAATTTATACATGACACTGAATTTTAATTACAACACCAAGGATTTTAGAAATCAGAGGAACATTAGACATTATCTAGGTCTATCAGCTCAGTTTACATATGGAAGGCAATTTTTTTAGGGAAAGTGCAGAGGCAATTTTTGTTTGGGAATAGAAGGTTAAACTAGATTACTTCTGAGGTCTCGTTTAATAAATTTTGTTAAACTGAGGTCCAAAGAGTTTAAGGAAATTGCCCAATATCACAGAGCTGACTGTGGGAAGGGCAGCCTAGAGTTGAATTTAGGTTTCCAGATTCCTTGTCTATTTATGACTCTTTTCATACTTAGAGGCACTTGAAACTCAAAACAATGATGCCTTTGGGTAGTACACTATGAGGAAACAGCTTAAACCTGGCAATCACACACTTACCTTTGGATTATCCTTTAATGCCTGGTGTACTGAGTCACATAGTAAAATAGCATTGGCATACTAAGATGCCATATCAGGAACTAATTAAAAGGAAAAGAAAACCACTGGAATGAACTTTGTAATTTCCTTTGAATCTTTTGACAAATGTAGCCTTAAATGCTGACCTGCTTTGAATACGAATTTTCTCATGACAGTTGGTACTTTTCTTGGATAAAGCAGAGCTCCTCCTACATAAAATAAAGACTTTAGTTCCAAGGTCACTTAAATTCCATTAAGTTAAGAAGCTGTTCATTGAGGCAGACTTCAGTGGTATTGCAGAAGAATTTGATTACAATTGGACACATTATTTACGTACAGTAAGTCTGGAACTTTAATTTGGGGGAGGAAGTTTTAAATAGTTGTTTGTTTCACTTTCTTTGCCTTTTCTTAATGAGCTCATGAATCTTTTTTGTGGCAAAAATTGTTTGATGTGATATAAAAATAATTTGGAGAAATACAACAATTTTTTTTTTTCATGGAGATAATGGGTTCTGGATCATCAGTATGGATAGTATTACTTCTTTATTTTTTATTGCTGCTTTATTAGCCTTTTTTCCCTATAAAAATCATACCTCTTTTAAGCAAATCTGATCCTTTGGAGATGGTAAGGGTAGTTGCATTTTAGAATTAGGTTGTTTTCTGAGATTATATTCTATGTGATTTTATTTAATAAATGAGAATCCTCCACTTTGCAACAACTTTTCTCTCTTAAGCTCAGAGATAACCACAGCGCTCCTCTAAAATGAATGATTTCATTTATGTTTGTATGATGTTTTGACTTAATTTACAGAACATGAATATCCTCTATATGTGTGATTTCATTTGTTCGCATATAATGGTTACATATTTAGTAGGGTTACTAAAATACAAATTCCAATTTTCACTGCTTTTGCTCTGAAATGAATTAATATTTGATGCTTGTTTTTCTATGAAAGAATACATAGTTAAAACTTAACTATGACCATACTGTTACACACTGCACTCACTTTGGATGCTTCTGGATTAGTTTTCTTCTTTAAATACGTAGGAAGATACATAAAATCAGGACATGAACACCAAGGATTTACCAGCTATTTTCGATTGAAATTTTATTAAACTATAGAATATTTTAGAGAGCTCAAGACTCAAGTAAACTGCATGGATCTATTATTATCATTATTATTGTTTTAAGTGTGGAGATTACTAAACTAAGGACCAAGAGATCTTGTTTCCAGTTCTAGATCTCCTCTGCATAGCTGTGTAACCTTGGCATAAACATCCTACCCCTCCTTATCTTAGTATCTTCGACTGTAAAATGAGCCAGGTGTCCGGACTCTGCCTAATGTTATGAAAGATGATAAAAATGTTAGAAATCATCATTTAAACAGTAGTATAAAACAAAGGAGAGGCAGAACACCTATTGAATTATTTTTACTTTTTCAGTACTAAGATCTTACCTGTAGATGAAAGCTGATATTTTTTGAAAATCAGAAAAGTATATCACCTATATTTTGTTACAACTTAGAGTAGTTGGGGTGGAGTGGGTTGCTTGTTCCTTTTGATGTATTTCTCAGTGCCTTCAAAGAATTGATAGGACGTGTCTCCTGAATATGGGAGAAGCAGAAGGCTTCTAGCAATTTAGTTACCATGCCTACTGTGCTGGACATTTTACGTGCGCTATCCCATTTAATCATTTCCTAAGCCCTATGGTGGCAAGTATTATTGCCTTCATTTTACAGATAAGGAAACCGAGATACAGAGAGCTGAACTGTCTTGCCTAGATCTATGTGGCTCTTCCCATTATTCCATGCTGTTTCTATGGTCACTCTGAGGCAATGCTGAGAAGATAAGCTCTTTGGAATTATGTCTTCCATTCTGTCTGTGGGGTCAAGACTTAGGCTGACGAGATAGATAACTTACAGGGTCACATAGAGTAGGTTGGCAGGTGCTTACATGGTGTGATTTGGGAGGCAGTTGACAGGTTCCTGTCCAAAATATTATTGTCATCGGGTTGTCACAGTCACTTTGCCTGAGATTTTACCATTAAAGTCATTACTTTGGATGTGGAATGATTTTTTTTTTTGTTTGCCTGTTTGTTTTGTTTTTCCTTGCCAGGTGGCAAGTTGGGTGGGACTTTCAAATGCACATGCCCTTGGGAGGGTTCATTTATGAAATGTTTCATCATCTCAAGCCTTAGCAGACAGTGTGGAATAGGAGAAAGGGCTCAGATTTTGGAATGAGGCAGACCTGGGATTGAATTCTGATTCTACCTCTTACTAGCTGTTTAACTTGCACATGATACTTAATTTCTCAGAGCTTTACTTTCCTCTTGAGTAAAACAGAGAAAATAATGCACATGCATAGGCCCTTAGTATAATAACCATAGTGTATTGAACATATGCTATGGGCAGCTGTGGTAGAGTGGGAAGAGCACTGGAATGTAAGTCAGGAGACTTGGTATCTTGCCACATTTGTTTCATTCATTCAGGTCTATAGAGCTTCGTCTATGTGTCATGTGCTAGGCACTGGGGATACAACAATGAACAATCTAGAGTCCCGGTTTTCTTATATCTAAAATTCTAGTTTGGTGCTAACTTAATTACAACCATATCCAGGACATGTAGAGAGAGAAATGTTCTTCATATTTTAGAGATGGGAAATTAAGGGTTAAGTGATGTAATGGTGAGCAGAATAAAAGTGATCCCTGATCTCACCAACTTTATAGTCTAATGGAGCAGTAATTAATCAGAAAATCTACAAATTAATGGAGGATTAAAACCATGATAAGTCTCTAAAGAAAAGGTAGTTAGTGTTCTGAAAGCACGTAACGGGGGCCTCATTTCAGCTTCTCTGAGCAGGTGACAGTTGAGTTGAGATCTGAAAAATGAATCAGTGCTAACCAAGTCATCCTTTCACATGTCCTTACTCAAATTCTTCTGGATTTTCCTTGGCTCTTTTACATCTTCTTTGGTGGCTATTTCAAACTTTCTCCTCTTTGTGTATTAGCCTCCTACTCAGCTACTACACATTCATTCTCAGGAAGTTGGTTTGCCTCCTATTTCTCATAGAAAATAAAAGCCATTAGGTGTGCTTGAACCTCTTATCCACCCACCTTCCCATATTTTACACACACATTGATTTGCATCTTCACCCATGCTTTGGTCCTGTCTCAGAGGAAACACTAGCCCTCCGTCAGTCCAAGTTCAATCTCTCCATCTGTGTTTTAGATCCTGTGCCATCCTCTTGCCTTCTCAGGGATTGCTTTTCACAATTACCTGCTTTATTTTCTGTATTTTTAATCTCTTCCGATCTTTGAGTTCTTTTCTCAGGAAAAAAAAAAAAAAGAGGAAGCACCTTTTCTTGACCCTTCCCTGTACAACCGAGCCTGTGCAACCTATATAATCAACCTTGCATAAAAAGAAATCCACACACATTATTGCCTTTACCAAGGCCAATTACTTCTTATTTCCAAATGCAACAGACACAATTCAATTCTTGTCCTATTTTCTCTACTCTATTCTCCACATTTTTTTTTTTTTTTTGGCACATGAGGCACTTTGTTTTTATATATCATCTCTGAGATCTTCTGTGTCCTTAGTTTCTGTGATACCACTTTCTCCTGTCCTTCTGCCTACTTTTCTAGTCACTCTTCAGTCTCATATGTGAATTACTCAATTGCAAATTCTACCTGCAAATTCAACTGCCCAAATATCTCTACAATCCCTCCAGTTCTCTTCTCTGTTTTGTGCTGGTCACTAAGGCCTGTTTATTTTACCTTCTTACTAAGATGTTACACGTTCCATCTTTTTTAGGGTGTCAGGTCAGCCGCCTGCCGACCCAAACAGCCCTAGCCTCATTATCAGTCTTTCCCTAGGTGTCCCTTTTGGTAGGCGAGCAGATTGCCTGGATTCCTCTTTCCCTCCAGTCCCCATTGGAAGGAGATGGGGAAAGAGAGCCACGAAGAGAGGTGAGCACAGCCGCCGGCCCCAACCAGCCCGTTAAAGACACTCAGACACGGCGGGGGTTCTGTCAAGCAGTTCCGTTTATTATCACACAAGCACTTGCTTTTAAAGGCAAATGGGGAAGGGAGGTTTTTACATCCTCCAATCAGCTTAAAGGTTACGAGAGCATGCATCCTATTTTAACGCCTAGGTATTGCAATCACGCAGTGTTCACGAGCACGGAAGCGTGTATTTGGCCAATAAGGGCTAAGGCAAAGTTCCCACAGACACTCCCACCCTACTTCCTCCCGGCGCCATCTTAGGCTGCCACGTTAATATGCCCTTGTGGGCCCATAATGGTGCCGCTTGTAATGTCACTTAAGGTGGCATTAGTTTTTAAGGCCCGACATTAGGGCATTACTATTGACATAGTACAAGCCTTTATCATCTCTATTGTGAGCTATTACAAAAGTCTCCTAACTTGATGCTCTGTCTCCCTTCTTGCCCCCTTCAGATCTTTTCTCCTAAGGGTGACAAAAGCCATATTCCTAAGGTTAGTATGTGTTAAACTAGCTGTCTATCAGACATAACCCTCAGGTTTAAGAATTCTTCAGTACCCACTTACAACTCTCAGGATTAAGTCCATAGTCTTTGAACATGGCTCAGAAGGCATGCCTTTGTACATCTTATACTGCAGCCAAAACAAACTACCCATAGATCCTTGAATTCCCTCTAAGCTTTATCAGCACCCTGCATTTGCTTAATCAGTTCTCACTGAGGAGAAATCCTTCCCCCAAATTTCCCCTCACCTCCTTGACACACACCTACTCCTTATCTATGAGTTAGCTTAGGAACTACTTCCTTGAAGGACTCTTACCTGACCACCGCTCCCAATACCAGATTGGGTACCTGTGCTCTGTGTTTCTAAGTGCTTGTCCCTTCCCTGAAACTTACCACACTTTATTATAATTGATGTCAGTATGAATCTAGTCCACAAACACAGTTATACAACAAATTTCACATTTTAAAATGTTCTTCAAACTACCTGTATTCAATATTCTGCTAAGAAAGAAATTTTAGTCAGTACTTGAGCCTCCTGCAGGGTTATGCAAATATTTTCAGGCCTTAGGCAACACCAAAAATACAGATGCTTTTCAACTTACAATAGGGTTATGTCCCAATAAATCCATTGTAAGTTGAAAATGTAAGCTGGAAATGCATTTAATACATGTAACCTACTGAATATCATAGCTTAGCCTGGCTTACCTTAAATGTGCTCAGAACACTTACATTAACCTACAGTTGGGAAAAATCATCTAACACAAACCCTATTGTATAATAAAGTGTTGAATATCTCATTTATCACATATCACTAACCAGGGAAAAGATCAAAATTCAAAATTCGAAGCATGTAAAATTGTGACAGTTTCACATCATCATAAAGTGACAAAATTGTGAAGTCAAAGTGTGGTAAGTCAAGGACTGTCTGTACTGGGGAGGCCCTTCTGGTCATTGATCATTACTCTTCTATCAAGTCTCTGATATACTCTCTACTATACCATTTTGTCTCAACTTGGAATAGTCCTTTCGTGTTTGCTGCTGCTGCTCCTATGCTATGCTTGGGGGACTGGATCATTGCTGAGATCATTGCTGGATCATTGCTGTCTAGGACCCACCATACTCATTGAAACTCCTCTGAGCTTTTGCCTCCTTCCTTGGCTGCTGCCATCACATGTTGAACTGTTTCCTGTTTTGCTGCCACCCTAACCCCTACCAGATCCCCTACTTCTTTTGTCTAGTATATATGTCCCTTTCCCTCCCCTCGATACTTAAAGGAATTTCAACTGTTTTCTTGAGACCCTCACCAGCACTCCCAAGCATAATCTCTTTCATAAGCTTGGGCCTTGGGAAAATAAAAGCCAGGAAGGTAGGTGTCTGTGGATAAGTTCCACTTTTGGTCCTGGCAACAGGGGAAGAGGGATCCCCTCGGGTAAGAAAGAATAAAATGGCCCAGCTATCCTCTTGAAACGGGAGGGAAAAGAGAAAAAAAATTTAGAGCAAAACACTAATGATTATCTCAAAATAATGTTGCCACATACTTGTCTGTTTAGAAAACTTTCTTCACTAAATGGTGAATGCCTTTTAAAGTATTGCAGAATTTCATTCCCTAATATTTCAGAAGCAAGTTTAGAAGAAACTCACAAAAGCCAGTCTGGGGAAGGAAGCACGGAAAGCTTATAGAAGGAAGTACTATCTGAGCTAAATCTCAATGAAAGTACTAAGAGTAATCTCAATGGCTGGGTAAAGCAGGATTGGTATCAGTGGAACTACATCATAAACAAAGGTTTAGAGATAAAACAAGACCCTACTTTTCAAGATCTGTAAATAGGAGATGAGTCTGAAAGTGGGGGAGTGTCCAGATAATGGAAAGCATTGATTGCCATGCTGAAGAGTTTGTTCCTTACTTTATGAGAGGCAATACAGCACAGAGGTCAAAGGCACAAACTCTGAAATGACAATTCCTGGTTTCGAATCTTGACTCCAGCACTTGCTAGCTATGAGATACTGAGCTAATCATATAGCTTCCCTGTGCCTCGGTTTTCTTATTGGTAAAATGTGATAACATCAGTACCTATCTCATAATGCTATGGTGAGGATTAAGTGAATTAATACAATGAAGTGCTTAGTAAAACACTGGCACACCATGAGCACATTGAATTGTGAGTTATTATAATAAATTATTCTTTAAAGTAGTGGGAAGCCTGTAGAAGAGTTAGAACATATTTGAATTTTAGAAAGGTCACACCCTAGAATGGCCTAAACCTGATTTACTGTAAGGTGGAAAGTGCAGTAGGAGGTTATTGCTGTGGATCAGTCAAAAGATAGTGATGTGACCCTAGGTGTGATATGAACTGATGGCAAAGGTACTTAGAGAATGGAATCTTTAGGACATTGTGTATGTGCATGAAATGGTGGTTGAGGATAAATGAGAGAGGAATCTAGGATGACTCCTAGGTTTCCGGCTTGGGACACTGCTTGAGAAGTCATTCTACCATTTGATAAAGGATTAAAGAAAATAGAGAAAAGAGAGATAATGATAAGTTGCAGTAATGTTTTGAGTATTTATAATCTTCTTGTACTTCATGTTCTTTGAAACAAAGAACACTGATTACATCATCCACTGTTATTTTTAAAACAAGTATTGAAGAATATCTGGATATTTCTGGGAAAGGCATACTTCTCCATGCCTTTTTTTGATAAGTTTGTTATTTACATAGCTTAAACATTTCATTAAGAAAAATCCTTTAGTGACTGAGGAATGATATTTGAGAAATGGACAGGACTTGATTATTAATGGACATGGGGGATGTAGATGTTTAGGCTATCTCTGGTTTCTGGCTTGTACTGTTGAATGGACACTACAAGAGCATTCATTTTCAGATGAAAGGTCATGATTTTGGTGTTTTACATTTTGCATTTGAAGTATATTTGAGACTTCCAAGTGAAGATGTTGAGACACTTGGATCCATACATCTGGAGCTGAGAATAATAGTTCAGGTGGGAGATACACATTTGAAAGTCATTGGCATATAGATGGTAATGGAAGCTGTGGAGACAGATAAAATTACCTAGGGAGAACATAGAATCAGAAGACATGAAGGCTTGGACCAAACCTCAAAGAACTCTGACATTTACTATTAGGATAAGTAAAGCATGCACCTGAAAATGTAATGAGAAGGTGACCAGAGAGGTAGAAGTGAAAGTGGGAAACTGGTGTCAGAAAAGCCAAGGGAAGAATGTTTCAAGAAGGATGATGGTAAACAGGTGAATGCTGTTGAGAGATAAACAAGTAGGGATAAAAAATGTCATTTGGATTCAGTAGCATAGAAGTCATTGGTTACTCTAGTGAGACCTGTTTCAGGAGAGACATGGATTGATAGTGAGAAGAAAGAACCCAGAAGGGAATGGAGTGATGAAGAGAGGGGAGGAGTGAAGAAATTAGCAAGAATAGGCAACTTTTTCCAGAAATTTGGATGTGAAGAATATGGGAGTATTGGGGCAGTAGCTGGAGTCAAATATGTGGGCAAGGCAATTTTTTTTTATTTTTAAGGTTGGGGAGAAATGAGCATGTTTAAATGCTAATGAGATATATTCAGCTGAGATGTGTGTATCCATCCATACATCTCATGTATTTTGAAGATATATAAGAGAGAAGAAAATTTTTTAAGTATAAGATTCCTGAAAATGTGGCCAGAATGAGGAATTCAAAACACACATGAGGAGTTTTACCTTAAATAGTAGGAAATATACTTCCTATATTATATCAGGAGAGAGGAAAAAAAGGGGGAGTTTCTTGTTTCCAATCAGGAAGATGAGGCAATTTCTATCTGATAATTTCAATTTTTTTTTTTTAAAGTAGGAGGCAAGGTCATGTGCTGAGATGGAGGGAGAAGGGATGAGAAGATTGAAAAGGTCTGTAATTTTCAAGAATGGAATAAAATTGAATGGAAACATGTAATAGGGCTTCTGAGTAGTACTGTGAGCTTATTTAAAATTGAATATCATGAATTCATCATGGAACTAACCTATTGTGGGACTTCTTTCATCAGCACTCACTTCTCAGGTAACGGCACAGAGAAAATCTGAGAGTTAGATTCATCTAGGGTTGGGATATTGTTAGGAAGTTATGATACAATGGCAGAGGGGAAAGTTTAGTTTGGAGGATGGAAGCTGATCTGGTTTGAATAAAGAAGGGAAGAAGGCAAAAATCTGCCTGATGGATTTGGAAATAACAGAGAAGTCTGTGAACTTAAAGTTTTGCAAAGCTAAAAAATGACCATGGTGGCAATCCTTAAAAAACACAAGCTAGAATGAATGGAGAGTGTGGAAACATTTAACTTCTCTGGCCTCTGTTTTTGCATCTGAGTCATGATGATAGATGATGCAAGCCAAAATGTGTTTGTGTGTGTAAATTTGTATCTATACCTCATCGTCTTTTGGTAGTAAGTTTCAAGAAAATCAGGAGGGTTTAGGAACTCTTGAAGGGCATCCCACCCTCTTCTAAGAAGTGAAGTGGAGCTGGAGGGTAAGAGGTACCAGTCATTCTATCCCTCCCATGGATGCTTAGCCAAAGGAAGACAAAGCCATGCTCTATAGGTGTGATTCTACAGCAAGTAGTTCTCTTTACCCTGGGCATGTTTGACTTTGCTCATTCAGCAGTGATTAATCTGTAATTATGAAATCAGCTATTTTCTTCATCTAGCACTTTTGCAGGAAGAACAGTGCACACTGTTGACAGAGTTAGCACTGATTCATTGCAAGGAAACTTGAACTCCAGGGCATTCAGATGACAATCAAAGCATGTGGGGTGAGCTACTAACCATCGGAAATGTGGAGACAGCACCAGATTAAAGCTGTGTGAGTGCACCATCAGAATATCACTCAGGAAACTGGGGCAACAGCTTGTGATGGTGGCAGAAGTGCTGTGGTTCCTGTGAGCAGCTCATATTCACCAGAGGGGCGAGAGGGGGTCCTACAGCACTTATATCCTCTTGTGTACAACATTAAGGACTTTGAAGGCCTCAGTGGGGGACATAGAAGTATTGTCACATTGTAGTTTGTCACTGTGAAAAGTTTCTACTTCAGTATTTTGTGGTTATAATATTTGCAAGTGGGTGGTTCAGGTGATTTATTTTCCAGATACTTTGTCAGAGGCTTTAGCCAAGGGAAATGCTACACAGGCTAGACATGGTCCTTCACGGGAATGCTGCAGGAGATTCAGACTCAAAGGTTATGTAGAAAATGAGGGGTTGGACTGTATAAATACATACTTCTTTGATTACTTGGAAATTTGGGGATGAAAGGATATGACCTTTTAAAGGATTTTGATACACTTTGCTAAATACCCTTCTAATTAGTGTTAAGCTATAGGTACTTTTTTAAAAAAAAATAGATCATGTACCTTTTTAAAGTATGTCACCTTTATGTTTTTTTATTTTAAATTTTTATTTATTATTAGCATATTCATTCTTACAAATTGTGATATTTCTTTATGCCCTTTACCTGATCTATCACTTCCCAAACCCCCTCCTTCCCTCTCCCCCATCTCTAGTATCCTTAGGTTTGTTCTCTCCTTCTGAAAGTTCAATGTACTGTTGTGGTCTTTTCTTTCTTTCCTTCATTCCTTCCTTCTTCCCTCCTTCCCTCCCACCCTCCCTTCCTAGCAGCCAGTTATGAGTAAGAACATGCAGTGGTATTTCTGTTTCTTTGTCTGGCTTGTTTCAGTTAAGATAATTTTCTCCAGACTCATCCACATTGCTGCAAATGGCAGAATATCATTCTTTTTAATGGCTGAGTAGTATCCATTGTGTGATATGTAAAGCAAACACTCTTAGACCTGAAAAAAGAGATAGAACCAAATACAATAATAGTGGGTGACCTGACCACCCCTCTCTCTGCATTAGACAGACCTTTCAGGCAACAAGTCAACAAAGAAACACAGGATTTAAACCATATGTTAGACCAATTGGACCTGGCAGACATCTAAAGAATATTTCATCCAGCAACTAGAGAATATACATTCTTCTCATCAGCACATGGAGCATTCTCCAGGATAGATCACATGTTAGGTCACAAATCAAGTCTTAGCAAAGTTTTAAAAATTTAAATCATCCGAAGTATCTTTTCAGACCACAATGGATTAAAACTGGCAATCAATAACAAGCAAAATTCTGGAAAATACTCAAGTGCATGGAAACTGAACAACAGACTCCTGAACGACCTATGGGTCTAAGAAGAAATTAAACAGGAAATCAAAGTTATAGGTTCTGCTTAAATAAGAAAGTGGTAGGATAAGGCATGATCTCACTTATATGTGGAATGTAAAAAAAAAAAGTTCTCATAAAAGTAGAGTAGGATAGTGGTTACCAGAGGCTGGGAAGGGAAGTGGGGAGAAGAGAGGAGGTTGGTTAACCAGTACAAAGCTACAGGTAGATAGGATGAATAAATTCTGGTGGTCTAGGATGACTATAACTAGTAATATAGAGTTGTATATTTTAAATAGCTAGAAAAGAGGATCTTTAATGTATTCACCACAAATAAATGATAAATGTTTAGGTGATAGATATGCTATCTATCTGGTACTGAGTGAATCATTATATAATATATGCATATATTGAAATAATATACTGTATCCAATAAATATGTACAATTAAAATTAATTTTAAAAGAAAGCAGTTTATTTTGCTCTCACATAACTGTCTGGGGGTAGCTAATCCATGGCTGCTTGAAGAGTATGCATCTTTGCTGCATGATGTCAACAGGGGTCTTGGGCTACTCTGGATGTGTTGTTCTGCCATGCTTAGGAGTGTTTTGCTCATTTGCTTCATCGAAAGTTCCTCAACCAAGACCACATTCTAACAAGCAAGATGAAGGAAAGGGGGAAAGGGGAACAAGAGGAAAGGTTGTTCTCTTTATAGGCCTGACTCAGAGATTGGAGATTACACTTCTAATTACATGTCTTAGGCCAGAACTTAATCACATGCCACATACAGGTGAAAGGCTGCTCAGAAACGTAGTCTTCATTTTGTGTAGCCATGTGCCCACACATTATAATAACTATTTTTTGTCTACCTCATCAATAGACTTGAAGGCAGGGGACACTATATTTTGCTTGGTTTTATATCCACAACAGTGACTACGAAATGGATGCTAAGGAAATGCCTATGAAATGAAGATCTGTCATTTCACCAATGACATGTCGGCACCAATACAGCAAGCAAAGGTGTAAGTTAGGCACAGGTTATAAAAACAGAGAATCTGAGGTTCTGTTTTGATGAGAAGACTCTAAAGTCACTTAGGAAACATTGTCTAGCCCAGTGTCAAAACAGGCATCAAAAACAGCGGAGAGTGGGTGAAGGAAACAGACATATCACTTAGGATTAAGAGGTGGATTTAGACCTTTAAGCAGATGATTAAAAGAAACAAGTCCTCTTACACCAGGAAATTCATTTCTATAAAGGGCAATCAGTCCACTGAAAAACAATAAAGCTCTGCCCACATACAAGTGAAAAATAACTTTTTGGAAATATTTCCTAATTGATGACCTGGGGCACAATTTTATCATTCAGCATGTCTTCCGTTTTTGTAGGAAATGACTTACACCACTTGACTAATGGAAAACATGATGAATCTGATTCAAAGCCTTTTTTTGTGCTTGAAAGTATACAAAATCATCTTCGGCATTCTTTGTAAGCTACTCTACTATAGGGCATGTTATTTGCTAGTTATCTTCTGAATTAGATTTGATTCATCACCAGGTCATAGGCTGATTGTACTGTAAGTGAGCCATGTATTGATCTCAGCATGTGTCAGGCCTCAAGATTTGGCAGGTTGCAGAGGTTCTAATTATAATGCTGCGTCATGGCTGCACAGAAGCTATGGACAGACATTTATACATGTTGCACGGTCTCCTTAAAACAAGAGTAGTTAGTCAGGGAGCCAGTGTTCTTAAGTCACATCCTGAAACCATGGGTAGATACACTGCAGATTAACGGATGCAAATTAGAATGATATTTTAGGAATAACATGTATGAGAGGAAATTAAACTTCACAGAGACTAGTTGAAAGATAGTAATATATGTTAAAAAGAGCGTGTTCTTTAGAATCAGATACAGACATCTTTTCTTGCTTAAGTTGTATGATTTGAGAAATTTATTTAACTTTTCTGAGCCTCAAATGCCTCATTTGTAATATTGGGACAATAACAGTAGTAGCTATCAATATTCGTGAGACTTAAATGAGCTAATTCATGTCAAGCATCTGGCACAGAGCTTGACAATTAGTAAGGTCTAAGTAAACTATAGTCCCTATTATTATTATTTTCCAAGGCCCCTGGCAAAGCTGGCTGTTAGAGCCCAGGTCTTCTAGTCAACGCCTTCTTATTTAAGACCATTTCAATTTATCGTTTCACCTGCAGGTGACATTTAAATCTGTAGCCACACTAGTTTTCCATTTTTCTCTCCTCTGCTTCCATCTCTCTACTCTATTTTCCCATTTTCTTTCTCATCAAGCCCTGTTCTAAATGCTTTGGCTGATATTTTCAGATTTCCTTAAACAATGTTTAAATTTTAAGCATTTAAACATTTAAAGTACCAAACTTTATAACACTTGATTTTTTTCTACCCAAAGGCAAAAAATAACATGTCTATGCTTTTTAAGGATTTTTAGAAGCCAATTCAGTGACAGTGCAAAATTCCATTCATCATTTTCTAATAAATAATTATTTAGCTCTGCAACTTGATCACTGCCTCTATAATCAAATAAAACCAAAAATCTATGGGTCATTTCAGATCCTTTAGAAAAATCTTTTTTTTCTTTATCAACATAGAGAAGGAACATTTCTGAAAAACTGTATTATGCATTACTAGCCTTGCAATGTTTTTCTGTCCTTTGCTTCTTTTTCCTTTCTGTTTTGTATGGATTGTACCAGCTGTGGGACATTGTGCTAGTCACATCGTTTCTCTAATATCCAGAATTACTATTTGTAAACATGCAGTACCAACCTTGTACACCTACAGATTTGTTAAGAGAACTCAGTAAACTTTTTATAAAGTATAAAAAGCTAAACAAATACAAGAAATTATTAAGACAAAGATCAGTAAAGACAGCATAACGGGTCAACAAAGGTGGTGGAAATAGGAGATTAATCATAAGAACCTAGTTATCAACTGTGGATAGGTCTATTTTGCTGAATGAGTGGGGCCAAATGTGTAGGTTGAAGCAAGTTATTTTCAAGTTTTCCTCAGTGGCAAGGTCCTCAGAAGCAAATCCCTGTCAAGGATATAGAACAATTTACTATTCTCATAGCACTTTCACATACATCATCTCATTTAATTTTCTAGACACCTCTGCCAGGCTTGTATCATTACCTCCATTTTATAGATACAAATTGAGATATAAATTGCTTCTAAGGAATGGAGGCTCTTAAAGAAATTGTGACTACCTGATGACCCAGCCCCAGCTTCTGCTGGCACCAAGGAACCTAGTTACGTAAGATCTTTATGGGGAGTCAAAAGAAACACAGATTTCCCCTTAGCTTCCCTGAGACTCCTTCCTCACTTACCTCTTAGCCCTATAAAATTCCTTGCCTTCTGTTTCTATAGTAAGAAGGAAATCAGAGAAACTTGGGCTTGCCTGTCTTCTCACTTTGGACAATTTGAATAAACCTTTCTCTAGCTCAAAGAAAAAGAAAAATTGCCCTAAGTACATTGGTTGAAGCAGGAGTGAAACCCAGGTTGATAAATACACCATTGTGCCTTTTATTATTACAAGCTCCTTGGCTATATATCTGTTACTTTATCCAAAGAATAATGATTCCTGTTAGCTTCTACAAGACCTTAATTCTAAATTACAACACAGCGGTAATTCTAAATTTGCTTTAGATGTTGATTAGCCCCACCTCTAACCTCCCTTGTCTGTGACTTGTAGAATCTATGTCCTGGACCTTTGGCTGTTTCAGGAACACCTACCTAATTTTTTCAGTGAGCTTGATTATCAGACAGGAAGGAAAGTATTAGGGATTCTAATTAATGTCTTTAAAGTGGAGAGAAGAGAAAAAGAGGGCCTGTGATAACTGACTATGAAAATCCATTTCTTGAGAAACCATACAATTGGTAAGTACCTGGAGTTTCTCCAATAATGCAAGGATTATCCAGCCAACTCTTAGAGTGAGGAGATTATGTTGCATGATTTTGAAGAGGTAGGGAAGTGAGACTGAAAAGAGGAAATCTCTTTAGGTTTGCCATTGCAAAGGAGATTCTTAGTGAAAAACTGTCTCAGCAATAGTGTTGTGTGAAACTGAGTGTGTAAGAAAGAAAACGCTGCCCTCCACATTGATCTTAGGCATGGAAAATGCCTAATGTAGTGATTACCGTTGAGGGCTGTGGTACTAGATTGTCTAGATTTAAATGCAAGCTTCACCACTTACGGCCATATGACTTGAGGGAAGTTGTTTAACTTCTCCATGTCTCAGCTTCTGGTCTTTAGAATGGGACTAAAAATAGTACATACATCTGAGGCTGATTGTGTAGATTGTATGAGAGAATGCATGTAAGGTGCCAGAAATGTCATGATGCTTAAATTGTGTGGTAGGATTGAGGGTTCGGGTGGTGACGGTAGGCTGAGAAAAGTGGGGTGAGGCTTCTGGTAAAATAGGTCCAGGACAGTCTCCTTATGATAAGAAGATTTATTGGTTAGTTAGTGGAAAGGGTTCAAGAGACCTGGTTTTTAGTCCTAGCTCTGCCACCGATAAAGTTGTGTGAGCTTGGACAGCTTACCTTCCTCTCTGGCTGTTATTTTTAAAAATGAGGAGTTAAGAGCTGGCTGGCTAGCTCAATTGGTTAGAGTGTGGTGTTGATAACACCAAAGTCAAGTGTTTGGATCCTCGTACTGCCATACTAGCCAACCACAAAACAAACAAACAAACAAACAAACAAAAAACGAGGAGTTAAGACAAGATGACTGGTTGTAAACTGTGGTCTGGGGCTGTGGAATATATCAGAAACTTTTTCAAATTTTGTATGTCTGCATTTCCTTCCCCCATTTTCCCTTTGTACTCAGGTTTCCTCCTCCGTTGTGAGAAACTAAAGTCTTCCTGGTAACCATATAGTATATAAAGCCACTCATTGTGCTATTGACAATCCTGTAACCCTGAAGCCGAGGTTGGAATTATCTTCATGCTCATTTGGGAAAGAAACTCTACATTGGACCCTAGGTGTAATTTGGGAACTCATTTTGTGGGTTTATCCATAAATGACTCTAGAAGCCAGCTATCCCATTTCTTACTTTTGCTTAAATGTGCTGTGCTGATCTAGGAAATGCTATTTGATAGCCTGAGTCAGATTTCAGTAGCCTATAAATGGAATAGAAGCAAATGATTTGAAACTCTTTACTTAGCATTTATGCTGTACATGACACAGAGCTATGAAATTTTTATGGACAGATTGATACGGAAGAGAGCTTTGTTAGGATAGCTCTGAGAGCATTTTAAGGGAGGCCTGATTGCCTTAGTCTTTATAGGTAATATGAAAGGATTTCTCTTTGTCAGACCTAGCACTTTGGACCCAACAGTAACTGATGTGTTTATCTCAATCTATGAGAGTAGCTCTGTGGAAGATCTGTAATCTTCTGGCAACTGAATCTATTTACAGATGCATTAGTGGGCAGCCACAAGCTAGTGAGTGTGGAGGGAGGAATTTGATGAGAGATTTGTTGGACCTCAGTAAGAGAAATGGTATCCTTTTATGATCTTATGAGGCATAGCATAAAAAAAAAATAGCCTGGTGAGCTAATTGAAGGAAGACTTAAACATTGAGATCCCAGAGGAAAAGCTTTCATAATCCTGAGTCAAGCATATGGGACCCTAACATAGTAGGGTGGAAGTACACAGGACTGGGAATTGTGAGGTGTCTGTCCTACTTCCAGCTCTGTTACTAGATTGCTGTGTAATCTTGCGCAAGTCTGGGTTTTACTTCCCAATATATAAAAGAGAATTTGACCAGCATTGCCTCCAGTATACCTGCTGGCTCTAACAGTTTGATCCCAAGATTCTATTATGTAATAACTGAAGCTTACCGACATACAAACTTTACAGACAGACCAGGTAGGATGAAGAGGGTAGGGTGGGGAGAGAGGGTCTGTCCTGCTGAATTAATCTACTCAGGTTAAAAGAAAGGTAGTCCTTGAATATTGGAATAAGTGACTTTTTTTTTTTCCTTTTTGTCTTTTTTCGTGTCCGGCAATGGATCGCAACCCTCAGTGTCACGCCGTACCGGACCGGGACCGGCAACGGGATCGCAACCCTCGGTGTTGCCCCCGCACCTCACTCAGCCAGTGAGCGGCTGGTCTGTATGTGGGATCCAAACCCTCGGTGGCAGCGCCGGCGCACTTCCAAGCGGCCACTGTAGCAGTGCGCCACTGCGCCGGCCCCGGAATAAGTGACTTTTAAGCTTTAACTTTCTCTGAGACTTTTGTTTCCAGAAATATAGACTTAAAGAGAAGTTTGTGGAACTGGGAGTGGTGATTTTTCTTTAAAAGTAGAGTATTCTTTGAGTGGGTATGTGTGAGCATAAATTCTTTAAATTTTAATCACAAAACCAATGTTTTTCAAGAATAAAAAGATGAATAAATTCTATTCTGTGACAATGAAATGCTGTTATAGTTTTAAGACAGTGGTGATAAGTTGAGATTTGCCCTTTAGAAAAGTCACTCTTGCTGTCTGTGGTGTGGAAAATGGATTGGAGGCAGGAAAGACTGATTAAGGTCATCCTTGATGATAAGATCAGGTTAGGAATTGGTAGTGATAATAGAGAGGTTGGTTGGGAGAGGGAGAAGTTGAGGAAGACTCAGGTTTCTGGTTTGGGCAACTGGGGGGAAGGCGATGACATTCACTGATACAGGAACCAAAGACAAAAGTGAAACAGGTATGAGAGTAGAAGATGATAATTTAATATTTGTGAAGAAACGGAGGAAAGTTCTGAGTTACCTGAAGCTTTGGTGAAGGTTCTGAGCTTTCGCAGTAGTCAGATAACTTTTAAATGCTTTTGGTTTTGCTCGGAAGAGTATGTGTCAGTGTGTTTTATTTGTTGCTGGGAGAGAGGATTGCTATGGAGACTAATGATGTCGTAACTCCCTCTGAGCCCCAATAAGTCCACTCTGTTGGGTCTGACTCAGTCTTCAAAAGGAGGGCTATTCGAAGTCACCATATCCTCGTCACATCCTGGTCGTAGCAAGTAGAAAAGTGTGTGTGTGTGTGTGTGTGTGTGTGGTGCGTGCGTACGTGCTAAGTGAGAAGTTACAGGGGTTTTTTGTTTGTTTGTTTTGCTTTGTTTTTACTCTTATTAGAAGAATGAGACAAGAATCTTCCCTTTCCAATTATATTGATTCCAAACCTGATTATTTCCATTTCTGTGATCCAAGGGGACACAGTTTTCCCAATTCTTGGTAGAAAACCCACGGAGAACTCCCAAACGTATTTTTAATTACATTTAGTAATTTGATTATTTGAATTAAGGTAAGGTTAAAATGTTACATTTTTCCTTCTTAGGAGATTTCACGATCCTAAGCCTTGAAGAAATGGCTTTGATTTGCTTGGCTATCGGATGCCTATATACCTTTCTTATTTGCACAGCTTTTGGCTATACTTTGTCTCCAAACACCGAGATAAAAGGTAAACCAGTAAATTAAATAGAATTTTAATGGAGTAGTTTTAAATTTAGGGATATGAACTGTCTTTTCAACCTACCTCATGGAAGTGCCTAAATAGTAGATGGATTGTCACTGGAAATATTTCAGGAAGTCTGTGTACAAAAAATATGTTCTTACTAGTCAAGCCTCAAGTAATAAGGTAACTGATGATGACAGACATTTTGTGACATAAAAGCCAAATTAAAAGATACTTCCCATAACTTTTGTATAGTCTTTTTTAACAAATAAGTTTAATATCTGAAACCTCATTGCCTGGTACTCAACTAACTGGCAACTTTCCTTAATAATTATCATTAACTTTTATGACAATTAGATAAGTAAGAAAAAATATACAGATATTTAAAGTAAAATTTAAAAATAATTACAGAATTATCAAGGCATGTCTAAGGAAATTTTCTTATAGAAGAGTGTAATTAGTACAATGCATTTGGCAAAGATTTTTAACATTAAGGATTCAAATAACAGGATTGTGAGTTCATCCTCAACAGAGACCTTCTTTTTAGGTGCATGTGGTTCCAGATCAAATCATAATTTGTGCCTCAGTTTCTTTTTTGTGGATTATTTTCTTCACCTCAATAAGTATTATGAAGTGAAGTACTAAAATGAACAATGTTGTAGAAATGGGAGGAAATTATTAGCAAAAAAGCAACATGAGAGCAGTACTACAGTACTGATAGATTTGCTAGTAGGAAAATTTATGGAATTATTATACATAATATATATCAAACATATGTATTATATATGTATATATTTATATAAGTACATATAATATATATTATATAATATATAATATATATATATATACATGAGGGTACTTCAAAAAGTTTGTGGAAAAATAGAATTAAAAAGTAATACACGTCTTTCCATGAACTTTTTGAATTACCTTTGTATATTCAGGATATAGTTTTTGTTGCTTTTTAAATCACCAGATGGGGGAACCATTGCCTCTCACTGTCTTCCCCTACCACTCCAAAATAATACAGGCTGATTCCCGATGTCACTCTACCATTCAGCTGCCTACCACTTTTTCTCGAGTCTTTCCAAAGAGTGGCCCTGGTTGCCATACTCTGGGGATAGCTCTGATCTTTAGTTAACTAGAGGATTCAATTACGTGAAATGGACCAACAAGATCTGCCTGTTCTCCAAATTCTTAAGTCATCTAGCCACAGTAGAGACATTTAGTATTTTCTATCGCTCTTTTTTTTTTTTTTTTTTTTTAAAGATGACCGGTAAGGGGATCTTAACCCTTGACTTGGTGTTGTCAGCACCACGCTCAGCAGTGAGCGAACCGGCCATCCCTATATGGGATCTGAACCCGGGGCCTTGGTGTTATCAGCACCGCACTCTCCCGAGTGAGCCACGGGCCGGCCCTCTATCGCTCTTTTGTGTCTGCCACAACAGTATATGCATATAGTAAACACTGAATTAATACTGATTGGTTTTTGTTATTAGAGAGATTTATGTAATAAGGTGTTCCCATTCCAGACCAAATTCTGGTCTACATGACCACAGAGATAATTCCATGTTAAATTTCTTGGTTTTGTTCAATCTAAGTACCTAGTGAGACAAAGTCACATTTTGCTTACATGATTTCTTAAAGAGAGGACAACTATATAGCAGTAATCTAGATTTTTAAATAGCTTTATGAGATAAAATTTACACAATATAAAACACCCTTTTCAAATGTACTATTTAGTGGTTTTTAGTATATTCACAAAGTTCAGAATATTTTCATCACCTCCAAAAGAAACCCTGTGCCCATTAAGCAGATGTGCTGCATTCCCCCCTCCCCCAGCCCCTGACCACTAATAATCTACTTTGTGTTTCTATGGATTTGCCCATTCTGGACATTTCATATAAATGGAATCATACAATATGTGTTTTTTTATGACTGGCTTCTTTCACTTAGCATGTTTTCAAGGTTCTTCCATTTTGTAGCATCTATTAGTACTTCATTTATTTTTATGGCTTAGTAATATTCCATTGTGCGGATGTACCTTATTATGTTTATCCATTCATCAGTTGATGGATATTTGGAAATAGTCTATATTTAGCAATCTTTGTTATAAAACACAGAAGGAAATAAAAATATTTTATTGATTTTATTTCAGTTAATCCACCTCAGGATTTTGAGATAGTGGATCCTGGATATTTAGGTTATCTCTGTTTGCAATGGAAGCCTCCACTGTCTCTGGATAATTTTATGGGATGCACTATAGAATATGAATTAAAATACCGAAACATTGATAATGAAAGATGGACGGTAAGGAAAGTATGTGCTTACGATATCAGAGTGATCATTAGATGTTTTCTTGTGATTCCTGACTTTGTTGTCCACTCCAATTCCCATATATCAATAGTTTTAATTAGTATATAACAGGCTGCCATTTCTGCTTGTATCTCCTGTGCACCCTACTACATCTATTTTATCCCATCCAGTGTTAAGACTACCATTGGAAGTTCAGGAAAAAAAAAAAACAAAACTTGGTCTCATGGAATATGGACTTGAAGAGCACTTATGCATTTTATCATATTTTGTAGTTACTTATATACTTAAGATATGGATCACATATATGCTACTGGTCTGTGAGCTCTTTCTCTGTAGGAGTCAAGCCTTATTTATCTTTGTACTGTCCCCACAGAACACGGCATGGTTCTTTGCATATATTGTAGTAAGTGCTCAATGAAAGTTTTTTGAATTGTTAACTCTTCACATATTCGACAAGCATGTTCTTTCAAAGATTTCCTTTGTAGAAGGCATTCTGTTAACTCCTTAATTCAGATGGGAAGTTTCAGGGACAATTCAATCAAACACTTATTGAGCAACATTTTGTGCCAGGCACTCTGCTATGTATTGCGAATGTGAGAATAAATAATATATGATTTTCATCCTCCAGGAGCTTCCAATTTTTCCAGCTTTTCCCATATACCTGTAGGATTTTACTTTATGTGATTCCTGAAGTTTTCATATATTTAGAATGTGACAAATCATTTGACATGTGATGTGCATATGGTGTGTGAAAATTATCTATTTGATTCCAAGTTGGTTATGGCTCAAGATCATGCCACAAAGCCTTTTTTCCCTTCCAGAAGTTTTTGTTTTTGTTTTGAATTAGATGTGAAGATTCAAATGATCTCATCAAATGATATGATATACAGAGGTGAGCTCTGCTGGAAATATATCTGGGGCATTGTATCAGATAATTGTCAGGAGTGTCTTAGATATTGGGAGTTCTCCAGGATATTAATGACTTCATTGTCTTATTAATGTGGCTTACTATACTATGGCAGTTTCTGAGTTTGACTTTGTCTTATCTTCTTTATCAAACAGACCATCATCACTAAAAATCTGCATTACAAAGATGGGTTTGATCTTAACAAGCACATTGAAGCAAAGATACACACACTTTTGCCAGTACAATGCACGAATGGATCAGTAGTTCAAAGTTCATGGTCAGAAGCTACTTATTGGGCATCACCACAAGGTTAAAACAAAGTTCTCTTTTCTTACTTAATACTGTCAGAATAATCCATATAAGGAATAAGTCCCTTAATTCTTATGCAACAGATTGTATGTACAATAGATCCTGTGACATTGTGGCACAAAATAGAATCCTTCTTAGTAGTGGGTGACTGGCATTTTGAATTTTTTAAATCAGCATACATCTTTGGCAAAACCTACATCTTATTATATTAATGTAGTTAGTTTTGGGGTCATATTAGTAGACATTCATGAGTATTTGCTCAACTGCTCAGAGCATCCTAGAATAATCAATTTAATACTTTTCCATATGCTTTATACTAGTATCTGTAAACGAGCCCTCAAAGTTTTTGATTTTGCATATCCCACTTACAGTGAAGTGATTTCCAATAACTTCCTTCTGAAATATTCCTGATTTTGTTGATTGCTAAATGAAGTGGAGGGACAAAATAAATGAAATAAAATTGCTAGTGATTTCACAAATGATTCATCACCATGACTTTCAAGAATTCACAGTTCATTCATTCCTCAGGAAATGTGGAAACTAAAATTCAGGACATGGATTGTGTGTATTACAACTGGCAATATTTATTCTGTTCTTGGAAACCTGGCATAGAAGTACATTTTGATACCAATTACAACTTGTTTTACTGGTAAGTATTTTTATAATTAGAATTCATATTAGGAAAATATCTACCAAACTTAATCCACAATATGAGTGACTATATTTTTACCAAATTAAATTCATCTTATTTGTCAGAGTTGTATTTATAATGATTCTTTATAATTATTTGGGGCTTTCAATGGGAGTAAGTGGTTTTAGGCTGTGTGTACTGGAAGGCATTCTATGGGTGATACAAGGAATGCAATCATTATTTCTGTACTGGATTAAATTTTGTATTTTTTTAGATAGGTGGTGCTATAACCTAAAACATTCTGGCATATTTTATATTCTTAACTTTAAAAAAAGCAGTTATCTATTAAACTGGATCTTATTTCTGACTCCCTATCTTTGTTAACTGTCCCTGAGGCTTTTAAAATTACAGCCATCTTGACTCTTCTATTTCCTTCATTCACTGTGTTCTGACACTCTTCTGCAAGATTGCACATTGTTTCTTCATTTCCCATCTCTACTGTAAGAACTCTACTTTAGGCTTCCCTTATTCCACATCTGGATGATTGCCATAGCCTCCAAAATGATGGTCACTCTGCTTCCAGTGTCTCCCCCTCCAATCTCACCTCTTCCTATTCACTCTGCACACTGTAACCAACTTTATCTTCCTGCACTGTTGTTTGCAGCCATTCAAGTTTCTGCTTCACTGTTTCACTGCCTTTCCAACATTGCCATCTACTATCACCAATGTGAATGTTCCACTCCATTTACATCCATCTCTACATTTTTTTCTCACTCGTGTTATGACCTTTTATGCTTTGTGTGTATGGCCATCTGTAATGCCCTCTGGCTCTCTCTTTCTCTTACCAACTCTTATCCTTCCTTTAAGGCCCATCTGGTATCCAATTTCATTAACCCTTTACTAATCATCTTCAGTTTTTCTTTGAACTATTATTTTTTACAGCTCTTCATTATTTATTGTCCAGATTGTATTTAAATCTTTTCTCATACGTGTGTGCTTTTCCTCCTCTCACATTTTTAAGGGATTGGGTGGGCATGAACTGTTTCTTTTTTTTTTTTTTTTTT
>NW_007726492.1:280625-386681 GCF_000696425.1 Galeopterus variegatus | reverse complement strand
GATCGCAAGCCTCGGTGTTGCTCCCGCACCTCGCTCAGCCAGTGAGCGGGAGCCGGTCTGTACGTGGGATCCGAACCCTCGGACGGGAGCGCCGCCACGCTTCCCAAGCGGCGCACTATCCAGTGCGCCACTGGGCCGGCCCCGGCATGAACTGTTTCTAATATTTCTTTTAACTACCTCCTTAGTGCTGTGCCCATAGTAGATTATCACTAAATATTCATTAAATGAATGAAACAAATGATGATAACATTGGTAAATTGATATATAAGTATCAGAACTTAATGCATTTACTAAATAAAAGATCAAGAGAGGACAAAGTATTCCTATTTGTGCATTTTAGGCCCAAATTATTATGGCATCTTTCTTTAGAAAATTATAATATATAAGTGATAAGATATAAACTATCAATAATCCTAAAAACTGGGTTCTAATCTCTACGCTGGCATCATTTCACTTGATGGCCTTGGAAAGGAATTTCCCCTTTCAGGGTCTCAGTTTCATCATCTGGAATTGAATCGGGAAATTTCTAAGGTATAAGTTATTTGTTCATTAATTCAACAAATATTAAGCATCTGTTAAATGCCAGGCACTATTCTAAATGAAAAGGACAAGAGTGTGAATAAGACAAAGTCTCTTCCCTCTTGTACATTGTAGTTCATTTTTAACATAACTTTATCCTTATCTTAAGGAGATAAAATAATATAGGGAGGGACAGATACATATTAACATTTTAGAAATTAAAAAATAAGGATACCATGAAGCTTCCCCACTGGCACAAAGTAAATCTGTGTAATGTTAAATCTAGAACTCAAGTCTCCCAAACTCTAATCAGGTGAACTAAGAGAATAATTTTACAAACTCTGCCTGAAGTAAATACTTGGCATGAAGTTAATTTAGTAGACACCAAAATTTGTACCAGCACCTTAGCTGCTATACTGGCCTCATTTCAAAAAGGATTTTGGCTGCTTTTACAGGTAATGTCACATTTTTGCATTGCAAGCTATTCTTTAGGAAAATAAACCAGGCATTTATTTCTTCAGAAATCAGTAGAGAAATTCCCCCTAGTCCCTATTAGCTTTATTACTGGAATGAGGTTAACTTTAAATGATATGGTAAGAGTTCTTGTTTAGGAGAATGGGAAAATTATACATTTACTTGCCAAACAACTTCTTTTCTTTTTGCACCCACCCCCCCAACAGTTGGCTTTTCTGAGGTTTATCTCTTGATGTGTGTTGTATCCTCAGAGAATTTACATTAATTTTATTAAACATAATTATTTTGTAAGTCTGCTTTTAAATCTGTTTTCTTCTAAAATAACTTTCCCAAGAAAATATAAATAAAGCAGTGTCTTCCAGGATTATTTATGTAAACCCCAGGTTTTCTTAATAAGAATCTTATTCATTGATTCACAAACCCTGTTGGTGAATCAACATAACCTAAGTACATGAGTAAAAATCTTTGTCTTGTCTTTGGGATTTTGGGAAGACCCCATCAGATTGTAAGTTCTATGAAATCATGGACTATGTTTGCTTTCTCTACTTTTGTTTCCCTAGCACTTATTATAAGATCTGACATATAATAAGTACTCAATAAATGCTACACATTATTACAAGATTTTTAAAAATTCATATGGTATCTTAAGATAACTGAAAAGGGAGCACCATGATACTAGAAGATATTGTTAAGCACAATTCTCACAACACTTCTTTTTACAGGTATGAGGGCTTGGATCATGCATTACAGTGTGTTGATTACATCGAGGCTAATGGAAAAAATATTGGATGCAGGTTTCCCTTTTTGGAGGCCTCAGACTATAAAGATTTCTATATCTGTGTTAATGGATCATCAGAATCCAAGCCTATAAGATCCAGCTATTTCATATTTCAGCTTCAAAATATAGGTGATGTAAACAAACCACTTTAAATTCATTTTTCTAGTTGAGGCCATTTACAATCACTTAGAAGAGACAAGAGAGAGAGAGAGAGACACCTATGAAAATACAAAGCCAGAAAAATGAGTGCCAGCTGAGTGTATGAGGAAGGTCTTATTAAATACAAAAGTATGGAAGATAAGAAATTGAATGAAGGATAAAGTGTCATTTTCATATAGAATGCACAGTTTTTTCCCTAGCTTCAAAGAGTCCGTCTACTATATAGTACTTTTGTCTAGTGTTAGTGATGGAGTAATTATGGAATCACTATTCCCAGGTCTCAATAAGCAAATGGTTGGATACTTTCTTAGTCTGTGTTCTCAACTCTCAGTTATGAGAATGACAGGTTGTAGAGTCAGCCAGACCTGGGTTTGAATCTTGGATCTACCATTTTCTAGTTGTGTGACTTTGGGCAAGTTAGTTAACATCTTTGTTTCAATTTCCTTACCAGTAAAATGAGGACAATTGAAGACCACCTCATAGGATTATTGTGACACATAAATGAGATTATGATGCAATGTCCTTAGTACAGTGCCTGTACTAAGCACTAAATTAGCTTTAGCTATTAGTAAAAGTAGTAGTAGTAGTGGCCATGGTTGTAGTTTCTAATGATACAAAATAGAAAAATGATTCAGGTCTTCCAATTTTCCTCTTGGACTCAAATATTTGTCAGTGTGTGACTTATCCTAAAATGGGGTTCCATAATAACCAAGTTTCTCAATAAACTTATCTTGGTTGGCAAGCAACTTCGAGATTAATTCGCATCATAGGGAATAGTATTGAGCCACCTGGTTTATCCCTGGAGGTTTCTGTTAGTAGGTGTCCCTAGCTTTGGATAAGGACTACTGCTAAACTTCAACAACCTACATATTGAAATAGTTTCCTTTTGCTTTTCAGTTAAACCTTTGCCACCAGACTATCTTAGTATTACTGTGAAGAATTCATATGAAATTAACCTGAAGTGGAACATACCTAGAGGACCCATTCCAGCAAAGTGTTTCATTTATGAAATTGAGTTCACAGAAGATGGTGCTACCTGGATGGTATGAATATTGTATTTATTTGGGAAAATCATAAACATAGCCTTTTACATAAAATAGACAGCATGAGGACCCAAATCAGTTGCTACCCACACGAGGAATAGATCATGACACGTGTCTTAGTTTAATTTCTAAAAAGCTAAATAATCTAGTGTACAAAAGAAAGATATTTGTACTCTGAAAGTACAAAATCATACCAATTTTAAAACCACATAGGACCTTAGAGATAATCTAGTCACTCGTTCCAGTTTTATGTCAATAAATTAAAGTTGCCAAGGGCCTAAAATAGACTATGAAGAGGCCGCAAGTAAAACCAAAACAAAACAAAATAAAAAACACAAACACAAAATCCACTTCTTGAAGAACAACCATCAGGTCAAAATTAGAGTATGGCAGGGTTACAGGAGAATTGCTTGTACCAGGGAAGAAGGACTAACAGGGGAAGTAGGCAATGGTTGTAAGACTAATTACTACCCAGCACCAAAAACATGGTGATGACTTTAACCCCACATTGTTATGTTTTGATTTTATTCATTGTTTTCCAATTTAGGGAGTGGTAGAGACAAGTACGTGAGCCACTGGTTCTAATTATAGTCATCCTTTGTATAGGGAGGGAGGATTGGTTCCAGGACCTGCCCAAAATCTACTTCGATATTCAAGTCCCTGATATAAAATGGCATAGTGTTTGCATATAACCTGTGCACATTCTCCCTTATACTTTAAATTATCTCTACGTTACTTATTGTATTTAATACAATATCAATGCTATGTAAGTAGTTGTTACACTATACTGTTTTTTAATTTGTATTATTTTTTATTGTTGTATTGCTATTTTTTTCCAAATAGTTTTCATCCACAGTTGGTTGAATCTGCAAATGTGGAACCTGTGGATATGGAGGGCCAACTGTATAATTCATTTCATATGCAGATGAGAAAACTTGTTGTTGAAATGGCTTATAGGTCCCAGGGAAGTGAATCAACTTACAATCAAATTTCATAGTTAGAACTATCTCTTCCTAGTCCACTGAAAGTCTACACTACATTATGCTGGTTCCCAAGATAGGTTACAACAAAAGGAAAGTTGTTATTTTAAATGAAAAAACTCTTCAGCTCTTTAAAATACAAAAATCAAAGTAATTGCTGCAGTAATTTTTCTCCTTTAGATCATCAAGCCTTGTGATATTCTCATAGTTGAAGCAGTTTTATGCCAAGCCCTGAGCACTATTACATAGGTTTTAAGGAGGTTAACCAAAACAAGACTAAGGGGAAAAAAACCGTTATGTATATGAACTTTATAGTTTCCATAGAAATGACATTTACATGATGCTCTGTGTTTTGGTAACTCACTGTGTGTAGCATCTTCCAGTTTATGGAATGTGGGAAATTTGACACTAGTCCAAATACTGGGCATTATAAACACCAAGGCTACCTAGGAATTTTGCCCTCCCACACACGCTGTCCTTTACTATAAGTGACCCATTATCACCATAGAAATATTTTAAAATATAGATAAGGAAGGAAAGAAAAAAAATTAAAAAACAACAAAAAAACCCACCATACAGAGAGATAATCCCTGTTACGATTACACCTTTCTAGTCTTTTGATGCATATATTTTATGTAACAAAACCCACTTTGAAAGTGACAGATGTAATTACATCAGATAATGGAATGTTGTTTTTTTTCTTGGCTTCCAGAGTACCACAGATGAAAATGAAATGTACATCTTGAGAACAAATGAAAGCCTACAGTTATGCTTTTTAGTAAGAAGCAAAGTGAACATTTATTGCTCAGATGATGGAATTTGGAGTGAGTGGAGTGATGAACAATGCTGGAAAGGTATGAGCAAAAAGGACAGTAACTCAATAACTGGAGATATTTGCTAGCAAAATTAATTTTTTTGGTGTAATTTATAGTTATAAAAATGAAAGCCTCTTGTATAAAGTCTATTGAAAATAAATTAGCCAGCACCTCAATTGAACATAGACTTATTGAAAGTCTAATATTCAGTTACAACTAGGAGTTCTGTTATACTTCTGTTGCAACATTTTGTTATTTTGATTGTCAGTAAAGTGAATATGCTAGTTCTTTTTTAGGGGAGGGCAGAAGCCTATTTTAATCAATATTTTCTTATGCTTTCAGTGTTCAAGAGAACAGAAATCTTAAAGCATGTATAGGTCAGCATACATTTGTTTCCTACTGTGTAGTGCTATGCCTAATGAATATTTTTCTAATTAATTGTCATGATTAGTAAAATGCATATTCCATTCACTTCCAACACTGATTTAAAGTTACGTGACAAAAGAAATTTAAATCATATAATAATATAAACTGAAAAGCCTAGAGAGTGAGGCAAATATGATTGTGCTTCATAATATACTGACTTTATCAGTAGAAAATACTAATAATTGTTGAAAATTGAAGGAAATTATGTCAACATTGGTCTTTCACGTATACAGATATAGATGCAGCTATAAATACATATACAGATGTAGATACAGACAGATACTGGCTTTTCTATCAATCATTCATCTCCTTGCATGTTGTTCTACTATAGTGGAATCTCTATTACCTCCTTATGAGTATAGTAATATCACTGGTCCCTTTCATTAATCAAAAATTTATTAAGTATCTACTATATGTCAGACCCTCTTCAGGCATTAGAGATACAGCAGTAAAGAAATCTTTGCCCTTGTGGAACTTATATTTTATTCCCAAGTTGGGTGGAGATAGGTAATAAAAAAAGAAGCCAAACACATCATATGATCACTAAGAGTTATGGAGAAAAAATAGGCAGAGGAGGGGAGAATTCGATTAACCAAGAAATATATGGAGTCAGAAAGAGTGCTTATTAGTTCTATATTTTTTTAATTTTTGTCATCGCTATAAGAAATCTGAAGACTTTGTGTAAAGGTATGTCCTGAATTATATCTTGTTATTAGTCAATGCGTTGTATAAAGTGGTTATGATGAGTTTTTAACCACAAAATATACGTCCTTTTAGTTGTTCTACGTATAATTTTATTAGTGATGTTGATGACTGAGATTTCTTTTGCCCTTATGGGTATCTCTCGGTGTAATCTTAAAAACTTTGAAATTAGGAACAAAACATTTCTTCAGTTGCATGTGGTCTTAGTTCTTTAGGACAGTTCTTATTGGATGTTTCAAGTTATAGAAAGATAAGACAATAATATTTTCAGAAATAAAAATATGTCTACTTCAGAATTGACTCTATGTATAGGGAAAGTAAGTAGAACCTCAGCAAAGGAGCTTCCTGCCTTCCCCCTGTTAATTTTGCATGCCAGAAAACTTACATTATTCATAATTTCTCTGGGTTGTATTCTTGCAAATTTTAAGTGAGTTGAGCAAATGAATTTGAAGGGTAATTTTCTAGTACGAAATAAGACCCTAAGGGAATAGGACAATGAAAATGGTAGGGTGGGAGAAAGTTTGTAAGTCTGGGTCTGAGATTCAAGATGCTCTATATTACCCCAAAACAAATGGGAGATACTAGTTTGAGAACGACAAACCTTGTGTACTTTTTTAGTTTGTCTTGTGATTGCTTATTTCTTGCTATGCAGAAGAACCATTAAAACTTCATCCCTAAAATAACAAAACAACAAAAAGAAGAAAAACCTTGATTGCTCCCTTTAGTCTCTGAAATGTGAGACAGTTTTAAAAAGGTGGCCTTATAAGACTAGCTCCATTATTCACACAGAAATTTTTATTGAAGACCAGCTCTTGCTCACTAAACATTACATAAGTAAACATTCCTGAGAGTTAAGAGCTATGTGGGACATGTTTATTTAATCACTAGGCTAATCTTTTATCAATTTTTATGAAAAATTCACAAGGTCAAATTTTATTTATTTATTTATTTATTTATTTATTTATTTATTTATTTTGCATGAAGCCTCTTTTTTTTCATATATAAATGCTTTATTTTAAAGTTGAACATTATACAATGTAATAGTTTTTTGTGTCCCTTTACCATTTCCTCCCTTTCTCCCTGTCCGCCTCTGCCTTGTCCCCCTCTGGTAAACAAGGTCAAATTTTAAACAAAATCATATTAAGAAAAAAGAATTGTGCTTTGGGGAGTTATTTTTCTAAGTAAAATTAATCGATGTCATGGTCAGTAAAGTAGTTCTATATTAAAAGTGCACAAATGAAAGAAATGCTGTACTCAAACGTAACTGTGGTGTCTATGCTCTGGCAAATATGGCAGGGGCTGCCAAGTTTAACTGAGTTCTTTTCCATTTACTGGGAGTAGATTTATAGAATAATTCCATTTCAAAAATAGTTATAAACCTCTAACACTTGCCCTTTTCTGTGATTTTTAATCCTAGGTGACATATGGAAGAAAACATTGTCATTTTTATTTATGCCATTTGGTTTTGCGTCATTATTTCTTTTGTTAATAACTTGTCTGCTTTTGTATAAGCAAAAAGCTATATTGAAAATGGTAAGTGTATGATATTATAATGTTTAGTGTGAGACAGTAGATTACAAAGAATATTCTGCATTTAGAACTGTGGGGCTTACATTTTATAATTTTGCCTGCTCACTGTGGGTATACAATTGATGCTGTATGATTATGACGATGTCTTCAGATAATACAGCAACTCAAAAAATTAACCCTAAAAGGCTACATTTTGGGGTGGATTTAATTTTGTCAAAATAGAAGAATAATACTTTGGAACATGAATACTATTTACCTCTAGATTACAGAACACTATAAGGAAGGACTTATAGGAGAAAAGCAGGATTGGGAGAAAGGAAAGAATGACTAAAAATGCTTATTTTAGAATAAAACATATGACCAGTGTGCCACAGGCACAAGATCACATAAAAATGACAAAACATGGTACCTGCCTTGGAGTTCACATTCTAGCAGGAGAGACAGGATTCATGCAGAAAATACATCCTTCTAGATGACTTCAGATGATTGCTACTTGTGTTGAACAGGTAGTTACAGAATCTCAGAAGACGGGGGATCACTATGGGTCAGTGGGCTTTAAGGAGGAGTTGTGACTTAGAGAAAAATATCTTAAACCATGTCTTTTGAAGATAGAGAGAAATGAGAATGTGTATGAGATGCTTTACTTTGTCTACTGAATGCTTTGGTTTTTTGCTTATTTCTCTGAGTTATTAATTCTCTGTGAAAAAGTTCATTTACTAATGACAATTTGTTAATAACAGAACTCTTTCTAAATTTCAGATATTTCATAAGAAAAACTAAGTTTTTTCTCAAGAGACACTCTGTTGACTCGCCAACTTCCAATCATATGGCCATATGTTAAATATGAGTCTTATTAAACTGAGTTTTTTCTTCAAGTGTTGAATAATTTTATTTTAAAGCAAATTGTATTTAAATAGGCTTTGGAGTACTCAAACTCTCAGCTAGAAGTAAATTTTCTGGATTCTATTAAACAGTTTTTTTTTTTTTTTAAATAAATCCATGCTGCATGTAGAGAAGACAAGGGATGGGTCAGATTTTATTTAATGATATATTAATAAAACAATGTGATTTTACAACTTGTGCTAAGCCACAGAGATATTGCCAAATATCGGAAGATAAGAGTCTAGTGTTTGTTTGTTTGTTTGTTTTAAATTGCACTTGAGGTGAAAATATTCACCATGAATAAGATTGTTTGGCTTTAAAAGTAACCTGTGGGGAGGATTAGTAAGAAGCAAGAAGTTTCAAATACATTCAGAATCCTAAATATGTGCTTTATATTGCATGAAAGAGAAAAGTGGGAGGAATACGTGCTTAAAAAGCTGAAAATAATGAAATGACTAGGGATCATATTTGAAAAATGCAGAAGTCACAATCTACACAGTAAAAGCTTGGGAGTTTCCTATACTAGTTGACAGGCAGCATTTCCTGCTTTCTGATGGTATGATATTTTGTTTGTTCAAGGACCAAAAGGTATAAGCCTCTGAAATTAGTCAGAAGCCTTTTAAAAGTATACCCAGCCTTCAGAGAATGTGGCAACCTAGGTGTAGACAGTTGCTTTAAAATTTAGGAAATAATGGAGTACAGATTATTATCAAGAGCCAAGTTTTATTTTAGACTAATTTTTATTTAATATTATTCATAGTAGAGTGGGCATCACCTGGGAGCATAACAGAAATACTCCTACCTAGAACTGCTGTTAACAATCTGCATTTTAACAACATCCCCAGGTGATTCATTTGCAAGTTCAATTTGAAAAGCACTGATATATAGCAGTATTTTGGAATGAAAAATGCTAAAATAATGTAAGGGAGAGGTAACTTCATGGGCAGTGTAACTACAGCTATGACTGTCATTGCCACTGATCATCTGTAAAAGGGGGAAAAGAACTTAAACTGAAGTGCGATCCAGAATACCTTTTTTTTAACTATCACTTGTAATCAATAATAGGATGCATCACCATTTTCCTAAGTAGACCCGTCTTTGCAAACATTAAAACTCCTATGGTGAATTCAGATGTAATATGATTGGCCATTGCTGTCAAACTAGGGCTTGCTAAAGTTGTTCTTAGTGTGTTGAGGGATGTTGGGGAAGAAGAAGGAATGTAGAAGGGAGAGGCTAAGGTGAGGCAGAGAAATGGCAGGCAACTCCATACTGAGAGGATGAGTGGGTCTTGGAGACCTGGTATTCCAATTCCCTCATTTAGAGCATGGATAAACAAGCCTTCCTAATCAAAGGATTTCTAGAAATGCTGTCATAAACCTAGAAGACTCAACCAGAATTGCCTCAACAAAGTGGATATGAGAATCAAATGCCAGAGTTGTACCCTGGACACAGCTGGATCTTGGAAGAGGACCCCTGGAACACCTGCCCTGCTAGCTGTGTAGGTTTATTAACCTTACAATAATGTGACCTCAAATTTTATGAAATTAAATTTTTTAACTTCCATTTTTTTTTTTTTGGCATTATGATGGAGTTTTAAGATACTGAATATTCCCCAAATGCTTTATACCCAAACAGTGCTCTAAGTCATGGCTCCTTCTTGTCCATCTGTCTTCTGCTATCTGGGGATGCCTCAACCCCTCACTCTGAACCCCTCTTTCCTAAGATTTCCCAAGATCCAGCAACTAAGGAATAATAAATATTCTTTCACAGCAGGAGTACCCTAGGACTCTACTTTAGGGCTAAGGCTAGCAAGGATGGCTTCATGAGTGTGTCCTGCATGATTACATAGGGCTTCACGGTGGAAAGGGCCCCAAACATGGTTTAATGATCTGCTGTTGCCATATTGAAATTCTCAATAATTTTTGAAGAAGAGGCCCCATATTTCATTCTTCACTATGCCCTGTTAATTGTGTAGCCACTCCTGATAGCATCAATTCTGATTAGTCTGTCAAGGCTGTACCATTAAAACATGAAAACCACTCATAATTTTTTATGTTGGTAAGTCAGTGATTGGAACCTTAGAAATCACTCTGACCATTCATACTTTCATCCATCTATCTATTCTTCAATCCAGTTCAACATTTGTTGCACATATACCATATACCAGACACTGTGCTAGTGTAAATATACAGCTATCCGGCCTGAGTGAGATAGTCATCTGCTTAAAGGGGAGAGAAATAGCATTTATCAAGTGTTTACTATGAGTCAACGTCTATGCTAAGTGCTTTATACTTGTATATACTATTTTAATAATCTTTTAACCCTCACTACAATCTGACAGGTATGTAAGGTACCCATATTATAAATTGAAAAAAAAAAAAAAAACTTAGGTTAAATAATTTGTCTAAAGTGTTGGAGCTAGGATGGGAATTCATTATAATTTTCATTCTTAGAACAGTCCTAGGTGCATTCACTCTAAAAAGAAGTTACTTAAAAAACATAGACTCTCTCTGCCAGCAAAACAACCATACTCATGACAATTATAAGAAACAAATATCTATAGTCTCTGGAGATTGTACTAAAAGCCTACAGCAAATGGAGAAGCATTTATTCAAGAAAACCTACTAAATCTTAGAAAGAACAGCTAATGTCTGTGGCATTTGAGCCATAAACTGCTTCCTTCTCCACCTTTACCAGCTCAGTGAAATGGAAACTCTACTCCAGGTGGCTGTAGCCAATAACATGGGGCTCCATCTTTTCCCAGCTCCAGTATGAGGCTTCGGTTTCTCTCTGGGAAGGGTTGCATCAACATTCCTTATATTCCCCACCTCTGTGTTGCAGAAGCAGTTTTCCAGGAAAAAATGTCTAAGGCTCTTTTACTCCACTCAGCTATCACTCATAGGACAGAAATTCTACCCCAGGCACAGTAGGCCAAGAATAAGGAGCCCAAATAATCCTTACTCCAGATTGCCTGTAGGGCAGAGGTTCCACACTATGAAGGAGGGACAAGCCAAGAAGACCAGGGCTGCCTCCCAAGCCCATAGTCCTGTTTATAAGGAGTACCACTGCAAGACTAATAGTTTCCTGCCCCAGTCTATGAAGCAGTAGCACAGAGGTTCTGCCTATGGGGAGAACCAGGGCATAAGAGTGCAGAGCTCTCCCTAGGGGAACTGACTTTATTTGGAATAGAGAGTGGGGAAATTCAAGTCTAAAATGCAGATCTTGCTGGTGAGTAATTAAAAGGAGGTTGTCAGTTCCATGACAGCAATGGTAGCAAATGAGAGCAAAATGGTAGATCAGCAGCTTGAAGTTAAAAGAGAAAATCAGGCAGCTGAGAAAAGCCCTCCAGATCTTAAGAGCAAATCTCTAAGACAGGTTTCACGGGCTACTTATGCAGTGGAACAGAATTTAATTGGATCACACTGTGGAACAATTTATGCCCCAGATCATTTCAGCAAACAGTGGAGTAGTCAACTAACAATTAGTGTAAGCTAACAACCGGGTATGATAGCAATAGAGGCAATAGAAACTTAACTGAGGAGATCATGGAAAGGGATTAGAATAGATTGTGGGTGGTGGGGTCGAGGAAGGAGAGGTCAGGGAATTCCTAAGGCTGTGCCCTCAGGATAGCAGCATCAGAGGATACACACTGAAGAGGGGGATAGACTTTATCAAAATAGTTCAGCCAAGTATCTAAACAAATAAATAAGCAAGCATGATGGGATCAAATTCAGAGTTGCTGTAATAGATTATCTAAAATATTCATTTTTAAATAAAAAACTACAAGATATGCAAAGAAACAGGAAAATGTGACCCTTACAGAGAGGAAAAAAAGCAGGCAACAGAAACTGCCTTTGAAAGGGTCCTACTGGCAGATTTAACAGACAAAAGAAAGAAAGAAACAGATATTGAAAGAAACAGATACTGAAACAGATATTGAAGAAATAATGGCTGAAAACTTACAAAATTTAATGAAAAACATTAATCTATGTTGAATTGAAGTCTTCATTAAATATGTTTTAAAAACTAAAGGAAACTGTGCATAAAGGAGTAATAGATACATCAATATTCATGTTATGGGACTCAAAGAAAAGAGGAGAAAGAGAAACAGACAGATATTGAAGAAATAATGACTGAAAGCTTACAAAATTTGATGAAAAACATTAATCTATGCATGTAAGAAGTTGTATGAACTCCAAATAGGATACATGCAAAGACATCCACATACAAGGAAACCATAATCAGATTAACATGACTTCTCATCAGAAAAAATAAATAACAGAAGGCAATAGAACGGTATATTTAAAATGCTGAAAAAAGCAAAAAGTCAACCAAAAATAATCTTATATCCAGCAAAACTATCTTTCAATACTGAAGGCAAAATAAATACATTCCCAGATAAACACATACTGAGAGAATTAGTTGCTAGCAAACATGCCTTACAAGAAAAACTAAAAGAAATTTTCAGGCTGACAGCAAGTTACCCCCACATGCTAATTCAAATTCACAAACAAAATTAGAGGACTGTTAAAGGTAAGTATGTAACTATAAAAGACATTGTAAACAAATATTTCTTCTCCTGTTTCCTCTTAAGTAATTTAAAAAGCAATAGTATAAAAGACTAAGTATAAATTGTATTGTTGTACCTATAGCGTATAGAAATGTGAGGTATTTGACAATAACATCACAAAGTAAGTACGTAGGAGCAAAGCTGTACTGGAGTAAGGAAATGACTCCAGATGATAACTTGATTCCACAGGAAGAAGTAAAGGAAACCAGGTATGGTGAATAAGAAGGTTCATAAACCAAACTCTGTCAATATTACTTGCTCTCCTTTCTTTTCTCAACTGTTTTGAAAGACATAAAGTTATGCAAATTAATAATTATAACAATATATTGGGTTTGTAACATACACGGATGTAATGTGTATAACAATATAATAGTACAAAAAGGCAGAAGAGGGGACAGAGCTATATAGGAGTACCATTTCTGTAGCTCACTGTCATTAAGTTAGTATAAATCTGAAGTTGATCTGGTAAATTAAAATGTATACTGAAAACCCTAGAGAAACCACTAAAAAAATAAATTTTAAAAAAATAGTGAAAAATCATTAAAGTAGTTTAAATGGTGTATTAAAAATATTTACTTAACACAAATAAAAGCATTAAAGAGGAAAAGAAAAACAAAGTGATTTGAGATATAGAAAAAGAGCAAAATGGCAGTTGTAAGTTCAACCATATTAGCAATAACGTAAAATGTGAATGAATTAAACAATATAATTAAGAGACAGAGAGTGTGGTCAAAGGCAGAGCAGGGGCAGACATGCATGCGGCAGACTCAGGTGCAGACTACCCAGAGGGTGGTGCTGTTGGCCAGAGTGGCTGGGGAGGCCCTGGCTGCCCCCATGGTGGCTCAGGTACACACCCAACTGCAGCCAGAGGAGCTCCCCATGTCTCATGAGCACCTCATGACCCAGGCCCCGCTGGAGACCCCTCATGCCCCACCGGAGACCCCATGCCTGTGACCAGAGTGCCATAAATCCGACTACACATATTTGCCCTCAGCATGCCTTTCCTGACCCCTTTAGAAGCAGAGATCACCGGTGGGTCCCTGGCTCCAGATGCCTAACCCCACCAAGGGGCGGTTGGGAGGGAGCTCACAGTGAGCACACCATCCTCGCCATCTGCTAGAGCACTAAACACTCTCAACTCCTCCAAATTTCCATCATCAACTTTCTTAAACATCTTTCCCTGGTGGTATGGACCATGCAGTGCTTTGGGTCCCCTGTTTCCTGATAGGTCTGGACTGGGAAAAGGGGCAGAGGTCTAACCTTAAGTCCACTCCTAGGCCAGTACATCCTTTTCCAGGGCAATGATTTCTGCGATAGTTGCCACTTGAGTGTGGGGTCCTAATGGTTAGCCTGTATTGGCTCTTGGGTGCTCAGGGCCCACTTTTATTTCTATTTTTTGGCGCTTAAACGTGTTTTTGGCACAGGAAATAAAACTGAGCTACTATTCTGAGTATGGGTTTACTTTCAGCTACAGTACCTTCCGATATTCTTGCCATTGTCTTTGGATTGCAGGGTAGGTTCTGGAATTCAGTTATTAAAGTAGTATAAAGTAATTAAAGACAATTTAGGAAATAGGAGAAAATGAAAATCAATTGGGCCCTGCTATTCAGCATTAACTCCTGTCAACATTATGGAATATTTCCTTAGTTTTACAGTTGATTTTATGTAGTGAATGTGTAACAGTAATATATAATGTATAATTTTTGCCAGTTTAGAAATAAATTTTTTTTCTGAGCTTTTTTTTTCATTTAACTCACTAGCTTTCCCACTTTCTAATAACTTCACTGTTGGTTAGAGCATGGTGTTGATAATGCCAAGATCAAGGGTTTGGATCCCCATACTGGCCAGCCATCAAAAAACAATTAAAATAAATAAAAACTCTACAAAAAATAAGTTATTCAATGGATGCATAAAATGCATTATAATGTAATTATTGAACATTTAAATCTTTCTGACTTTTCCCCTGTTACAGATAACGATTCAATGTAATTTTTGAATGTAAGTCTTTGTATGAATGATTATTTTCTTATGGTAGATCCCAAGAGGTAAAATAACTGAATAAAAAAAAAAGAGAGAAATAAAAATTTAATGTATGCTAAAATTTAAAGTATGTTAGCAAAAATAAATAAATAAACAACATACTCCTAAATAATCAACTAGGCAGAGAAAGAATCACAAGGAAATGTAGAAAATACTTTCAGAAGAATGAAAACAAAAACACCACATACCTAAACTTATGGGATTCAGCCAAAGAAGTGCTTAGCAGGAAAATTATAATTATAAATTCATATACAAAAAACAAAGAAGAAAATCAATAACCTATCCTTCCACTTAAGACACTGAAAAAAGAAGAGCAAACTAAACTTAAAGCAAGCAGAAGATAGTAAATAATAAAGATTAGCACAAGATAAGTGAAATATGGAATTAAAAAAAAACAGAGATAATCAACAAACAAAGTTGGTTATTTAAAAAGATAATAAAATCTGCATGCCTTTAGTTAGGAGGACCAAAAAACAGGAGAGAGAAAAAGGGAGAGAGAGAGGGAAAGAAAGAAAAGGATCAAATTACTAAAATCAGAGTAAAAAAGGAGAAATTACTATCGAACCCTGGAGAGATAAAAATTATTATAAGAGAATGCTATGTCCCAAATTATAAAACTTACATAAAATGGAAAAATTATTACAAAGATACAAATGACTGAAACTGGCTCAAGAGGAAATTAAAAATCTGAACAGTAAAGATATAGAACTTGTCATTTTAATCTCCACCCACCCCCCAAAAAAGCATGGGCCCAGATGGCTTTACTGGTGAATTCTACCAAAATTTTAAAAAAGAATTCATGCTAATTCCATGTCTATTCTCCACAAACTCTTCTTAAATGAAAAAGAGGAAGGAACATTTCCCAACTCATAATATGAAGTCAGTATTACCCTGATACCAAAACTAGAGGCCAATTATTATGTAGAATTCTGCTCAATTTTGGTTTTTTCCTGTGTTTCCTCATGATTCATTTCATGTTATGCATCTTTGGCAGGAACATCACAGAAGTGATGCTATACTCATTCCATTGCATTGTATGGGTGGTGTCCAACTTCAGTGTAGCCCATTATTGATGATGCTCACTTTGATTACTTGATAAAAAGTGGTTGCTATTAAACATCTTCACCCTAAACTTGCTCTCCCGTCACCTTGTAATTAATATGTATTTTGTATTTTAAGGTATGTAAATATCCTATTCTTTATCAAAATTTAGATTAAAAATATATCTTTTCTAAGCTTCCAAAACTAAACCAAGAAGATATAGAAAAACTGAACAGGCCAATAACAATAAAGGAGATTGAAGCTGTTATCAGAAAGCTCCCAACAAAGAAAAGCCCAGGACCAGAAGGATTCACAGCAGAATTTTACCAAACATTCAAAGAGGAAATGACACCGATTCTTTACAAACTATTCCAAAAGATTGAAACAGAAGCAAAGCTTCCAAACACATTATACGAAGCAAACATCATCCTGATACCAAAACCAGGTAAAGATATAACCAAGAAAGAAAACTACAGGCCAATATCCTTGATGAATATAGATGCAAAAATCCTCAATAAAATATTAGCAAACAGAATACAACAACACATATGCAAGAGCATTCATCACGATCAAGTGGGATTCATCCCAGGGAAGCAAGGTTGGTTCAACATACGCAAATCAATAAATGTGATCCACCATATTAACAAAATCAAACACAAGGACCATATGATCATCTCTATTGACGCCGAAAAAGCATTTGATAAAATCCAACACTCATTCATGACAAAGACCCTTTATAAATTAGGTATAGACGGAAAATATCTCAACATAATTAAAGCCATATACAATAAACCCACGGCCAATATCATCCTGAATGGGGAAAAACTAAAAGCTTTTCCTTTAAAAACAGGAACCAGACAAGGATGCCCACTCTCACCACTCCTATTCAACACAGTATTGGAAGTATTAGCTTTTTTTTTGAAGTTCTTACAACAAGAAAATGGAGGGGACACACCTGGGTGGGAGGGGGGAGAGGGAGGAGGGAGGGAGGTTTGGGTGATGGGACACAATAACTAAATACATTGTATATTGACAAAATAAATAAATAAATAAATAAAATAAAAATAAAAACAAATAAAAAAAATATATCTTTTCTGATTAATGGCTTCCTATGTTTTCAGCATGTTATAATCCATTACTGTTATTATTCATTTTGATGCTCATACTGTTTCAGATTTAGCCAGTGGAAACCTCCTTAATTTGACGTCTCTGTCCTTTTTACATGTCTCCATTATTCTTTGAGCAGTTTCTTAGTACAACATATTCTGGGTTCATCTTGTACTTTTCTGCCCCCATCATGGAATTAGTTATTTCTCCAAGAAGACTCAATTTCTTTCAGTGGAAAATGAAATTTAGAAGCATATATATGAAGGCTATATGTTACTCATTATTTTTAGGCCCTCTCACTGGACAAAGTTTGGGAAATGTATATGTGAGTGAATGAGTGTGTGATTTGTGTGTGTGTGTATCCTCTGCATTCTGCTCAGGCTCGATGTCCCTCATTGCTTGACTGCCCCCAACCCGTGTGAACACCTCTCTCAGCCTGCTCAGACTCTGACACCTGATGGCAGGCCATCCTTTTACAAGTATGGCCCCCTCACCCTGCTGGGTGTTGAACTCTACATGGTAATACCCCATGTGTGGATACTCTCCCTTACTTCACTTAGCCTCTGACTGCCCAAACAGGGCTGCCTCACTGGCATGTGTAGATGCCCTTCTCACCTTGCTTGGCCTCTGAATCCCCATGCCAACCTGCTTTCTCCTTGGAGATTTCCTCCTCAACTACTCAGCTTCTGACTCTATGCACCAGGACAACCTCCCATTTGGATACCTTCCTGACTGAGCTGAATCTTGCATCAAGCTGCTCCCCTGCATGGATGCCCTCCTAATCCGACTTGGGCACTGAATATCCCTGCCAGGACAGGTTCTAACATGAACACTCTGTTTACCCTGATAAGGCTGTGACATCTCATAGTAGCTTGCCTCCCCCCAGCCCCACACCTTTGTGGATCTCATCTCACCCTATTTGAGTTCTGACTCCCCACATTAGGCTCCTCTGACTGCATGAATATACTTTTCACCCCACTTCACCTCTAACATCTCACCATGGGTTCACTGCTGTTCGACTCTCCCCCACCCTGGATGTCTACCTTATCTGTCATACCTGACAGCTTTATAATGAATTGTTCAGCAAGAGAAAGAAGGGGAAATGGGTGTTTGAATTGAATTTTGAAGGACAAGTAGGCATTGCTAATCAAAGGTAGGTGAAGGGCATTTTGGGAACATATATGTGAATTATGGGGTATAGAAGAATAATAATCATGTGTTTATATTTTTCTCCAGATGTTACCCAATAATCAAATCAAAATTTATTGCACAAATGCTCTTTTCTTCCAATATGAAATGAAACCTTTGACTTTTATCATATACTCCTATTTAATTTAATTTAATAGCGTGTGTGTGTGTGTGTGTGTGTGTGTGTAGTTGAGTTTATTTCTGGACTCTCTTTTCTTTCCCATTGAGCTGTAAGTGTAATCATACACCTGTACCTCTCTGTTTAATTATGTAGCCTAATAATATGCTTTAATATCTAGTAAGAACAGCCCTCCCCCATCATTAGTCTTCTTTTTCAGAAATTTCCTAACTCTTCTTACATGTTGATTTTTTCACATATATTTTAGAATTAGCTTATTTTATTCCTTACCCAATCCTTTTGGTATTTTTATTGAGATCTCATTATAATTAGAGAATAATTTGGGGAAGAATTGATATCTGTAAAATATTGTTTTCTTATCCAAGAAAATGGGTGCCTTTTCATTTTGTCAAGCCCTATATTGTGTTTTTCAGTAGCTTTTCAAGGTTTTCTTCACATAGACATTGCATGTTTCTTATCAAATTTATTCCTATGTAATTATCTGTTTGTTTGTAGCCATCGTAAGTGGTATCCTTCTTCTGTTATCAATATAATTGGTTGTTAGTATATCAGAATACTTTTTTATATATAATACGTTACCACATATGTCGGGCCTTAAAAACTAACCCCACCATAAGTGACATTACAAGCGGCGCCATTATGGGCCCACAAGGGCATATTAACGTGGCAGCCTAAGATGGCGCCCAGAGAAAGTAGGGTGGGAGTGTCTGCTGGAACCTTGCCTTAGCCCTTATTGGCCAAATACGCGCTTCCGCGCTCGCGAACACTGCGTGGTTGCAATAGCTAGGCATTGAGACAGGATGCATGCCCTTGACCTTTAAGCTGATAGGATTATGTAAAAAACCTCCCTTCCACATTTGCCTTTAAAAGCAAGTGCTTGTGTGATAATAAACAGAACTGCTGGACAGAACCCACGCCGTGTCTGAGTGTCCTTTAACCGGGCTGGTTGGGGCTGGCGGCTGTGCTCACCTCTCTTCACGGCTCTCTTCCCCCATCTCCTTCCAAAGGGGACCAGAGGGAAAGAGTAATCCGGGCCATTCGCTCGCCCACCAAAAGGAATGAGGCTAGGGCTGTTCGGGTCGGCTGGCGGTGGACCCGCACACATAGATCACTTTTGTCTCCTCCCCTTACTTGTCTGTAACTTCCCACTCCTACTGTGAGAAACCTGTCACCCACCATCTGCCATCTATTAATTAATTGTTCAAGTATACACACATAGTATTATCAGGATCGTGAGCTTGTACCCCTATGGGAAACATCATCAACTAGAGAAGATTGCTTATGTACAGTTTCTTTTGCCTTTAGTCTTGTAGATTTCACCCATTTCTAAAGTTATTTAGCTTAGCACTGTTTTCCCCACCCTCTTCAGTGAGATTGTTTCATACATTTGTAATATGATTGTTATTTTTGTCATATTATGCATTTCATTTTGAAATTCCCCTGACCTCCTAAATGATCTTTAAAAATGTGTATACATTAAGGTTCACACTTTGTGCTGTAAAGTTCTGTGAGTTTTGACACATGTATAGTGTAATGTGTTCACCATAACAATATTATACAGAATAGTTTCACTGCCCTAAAAAATCCCCTATACTTCCCCTATTCAGCCTTTATCCTCTTCACTCTGAACCCCTAGAAACCATTGATCTTTTTACTCCCTTTGTAATTACACCTTTTCCAGAATATCACATAATTGAAATCATGTTTTGTGTAGCCTTTTTTACACTAGTTTTTTTCACTTAGTAATACACACTTAAGTTTTATCCATGTCTTTTCATAGTTTGGTAGCTCATTTATTTCTACTGCTGAATAAAATTCCATTATATTGATCTTCCACAACTTATTTATCCATTCAGCTATTGAATATCTTGTTGCTTCCAGTATTTCATTCAGGTATGAATAAAGCTGCTGTAAAATTCATGTGCAGGTTTTTGTGTGGGCATAGTTTTATTAATGAAGGACTCATTCCCTGAGATCATGGACATTTGAAAATATTTGTCTTTCTAATTGAACAATACTGGCCACATTTTCTTTTCCTGAGTATTGCTTTGTCCACTAATGTTTAGTGCTTCTATGTAAAAGTTTAAGGTCAGCATGGTCTCCCCACCTTGTTTTTGTTTGTTTTTCCTGAGTGTTCAAAGGAATCTTTCTGTATGTTTGAAATCCAGGAACTTTACTAAGATAGTCCTAATGTCCATTGTTCCTGGCATGTCATGTGTCCTTTGATCTATAGATTCGAATGTTTCTTTGAATTTCATGGTATTTTCTTGTATCATTCCTTTGAATAACTTTTCCATGCTAATTTGTTCTGGTCTTTTTCTGAGAAACCAATAATGCATATGTTGGATCTGCTATTTATGTCTTACAAAGTCAACAGCTTCTCTTTAACTCTTTTCCATTTTCTGAATTAGTTTCTCAAGCCAATCTTTCTTCTCCCTTACTGTGATTTTAATGATGTCTCTTTTCCTTTTTGCTGCTTCCAGTATAGTCTTAATTTCTGTGATGGTTTTATTTTTCTTTTCCACTTCTTTGCTGAGCTCTTCCTACTTATTTCAATTTACCATCAACTTTTCTTTCTTGAGCACTTTTATTTTGTGTTAAGTTCTTTGGGTTTTTTGTTTGTTTGTTTGCTTTTGTTTTTTTTAAGGTAAGGCAATTTTTCTCATTAACTTCTTTGAATTCTTAGCACTATGTTTGGCCGTGATTTGCTCCCATTTCACAACGATAAGGTGCTCTTTACCTGCTGTTTGTTTACCTTTTTCTTCTCTCATTTTTTCTTGTAGCATATTTGTAGCATATGTGCATATGTACTCATTCTTTTTAAATTCTTCTTCTTCTTTAAATAAAGTAGTTCTGCAGTCTAAGGCCTTGGAGGGAAGAGAAGTGCCCACATCCCAGAAGTCACTGAGGTGAGCTGAGACCTGCATGGCACTGGGGACTCAGTCTAAGGCCCTGGAGGGAAGGGATGTGCCCCTAGCCCAGCGGTCACCAAGGTGAGCCCAGACCTGCAAGGCACCAAGGGCTCAGTCTAAGACCATGGGGGGAAGGGAAATGCCCACAGCAACAGCAGCTGCCAAGGTGAGCCAAGACCTGCACAGCACCAGGGGGCTTAGTCCATAGCCACAGAAAGCTGGAACAGGAGCCAAAGTGGTGTAATATAGACACTGCCACACCTTCTGTCACCAAAAGGACAGTTCACCACACAGTAGCAGCCAGGGCCACTCCACAGGCAACCTGCCACTCACTCAACTACATTGATATAAGAAGAGTAACCAGCAGAGCCTGAAAATAGAGGAAGAAATCTTTATCCTCATAGCCAATCCCAGAGTAACAGGAGAAGCAAGTCCTCTACCTGATGACCAAACATCAATGAAAAAATACTAGAAACAACAAACAAACAAGAGGATATGGCACCACTGAAGGAATACAGTAATGCTCAAATTCCAAACCCCATAGAACAGGGAATCTTTGAAATGTCTGAAAAGGAATTCCAAGCAATGATCTTAAGAAAACTCAAAGAGATAAAAAGAAGACTCCATAAGAGAAAACAAGGAAACAAGAAAAAATATCCAGAATTTGAAGGAGTAAATGTACAAAGCGATTAATATTTTAAAAAGAGTGTAGCAGAACTCCTAGAAATGAAAGATTCACTCAGTGAAATAAAAAACACAATAGAGAGCTTGAGAAGCATACAAGAACAAGCAGAAGAAAGAGTTTCAAATCTCATATATGGTCTTTTCAAGATAACCCAGGCAGACAAAAAACGAAAAAAAGGAAAAAAGAATTAAAATAATGAGGAAAATATAAGAGATAGCAGACAACCTCAAGAACTCTAACATCCAAATTGTGGGTATTCCAGAAAGGGAGGAGAAAGGAAAAGGTATTAAAAACCTATTCAAGGAAATAATAATAGAAAACTTCCCAGGTGTAGGGAGAGATGCAGACCTTCAGATCCAGGAAGCTCAAAGGTCCCGAAACAGATTCAATCCAAAAAGATCCTCTCCAAGACACAGTATAGTCAAATTTGCAAAGCTCAAAGACAAAGAGAGAATTCTAAAAGTAGCAAGAGAAAAGTGTCAAGTCACCTATTAGGGAAAACCCATCAGACTAACTGCAGACTTCTCAACTGAAACCCTACAGACCAGAAGAAAGTGGAATGATATATTCAATACTCTAAAAGAAAAAAATTGCCAGCCAAGAATTCTTTATCCAGCAAGGCCCTCCTTCAGAAATGAGGGAGAAATAGTGTATTTCCCAGACAAAAATTGGGGGAGTTCACCACCACATGGCCCACTCTGCAAGAAATTCTCAAGGGAGTCCTTCATCCAGAATCTGAATAAAGATGATCACTATCACGGATACACAAGAAAGATCAAAACCTGCCATTAAAACAAAAATGCCAGTGAGAAAGAACAAGAAGCTAAGTCATGCCACCTCAAAGTTCTAATTAACATTGAAGAAGAGAAATAAAAGGGGAAGTAAGGATCAAAACATATTTAAAACATCTAATCAAAATGCAATTAAATGACAGGAATTAAACAATACCTGTGAATAACTACCCTGAATATGAATGGATTAAACTCCCCATTCAAGAGGCACAGATTGATTGCTTGGCTTAAAAAGTTAGACCCAAGTATGTGTGTTCTTCAAGAGACCCATCCCACCTATCGAGACACACACAGACTAAAAGTGAAGGGATGGAAAAAGATACACCATGCAAATGGAAAGCAAAAATGATGAACATTTTTGCAAAAATCTTCAACCAAATATTAGCAAACAGAACATAGCAACACATTAAAAAAATTTATGCTCCATGATCAAGTGGGATTCATTCCAGGAATTCAAAGATGATTTAACATACACAAGTTAATAAATGTGATACACAGCATCAACAAAATCAGGACAAAAACCATATGATTATCTCAATAGATGCAGAAAAAACATTTGACTAAATTTAACATCACTTCATAAAGATTCTCAGTAAATTAGGTATACAAGGAAAGTATCTCAATAGAATAAAAGCCATATATGATAAAACCATTGCCAATATCACCCTTAATGGAGAAAAACTGAAAGCTTTTTTTTTAAGAAGAGGAACAAGACAAAGATGCCCACTCTCACCACTCCTATTTAACATAGTTTTGAAAGTACTAGCCATAGCAATCAGGTAAGAGAATGAAATAAAAGGCATTAAGATTGGAAAAGATGAAGTCAAACTGTCCTTGTATGCAGATGACATAATGTTATATACGGAAAAACCTAAAGGCTACAAAAAAACCTCTTAGAGCTGATAAATGATTTTAGTAAATTTGCAGGATACAAAATTGACACAAAAATCAGTAATGTTTTTATACTCAAATAACAAACTAGCAGAAAATGAAAGCAAGAAAATAAGCCCATTTATGATAGTCACCATAAAATAAAATAAAATAACATAAAATACCAAGGAATCCATTTAACTAAGGAGATGAAAGATCACTACAATGAGAACTACAGATTGCTGCTGAAAGAAATTAAAGAGGACACCAAAATATAGAAGACATTTCTTTTTTCATGGATTGGAAGAATCAATGTAGTGAAAATGTCCATAATACCCAAAACCATCTACAGATTCAATATGATCCCCATCAAAATACCAATGACATTCTTCACAGAAATAGAAAAAAACAATCCTAACATTCATATGGAAAAACAAAAGATCCTGAATAGCCAAAGCAATCCTGGAGGTGGGGGGGAAGCTGGAGGATTTACAGTACCTGACTTCAAATTATACTTCAAAGCTATAGGAACCAAGACAGTATGGTACTGACATAAAAATAGACACTCAGACCAATGGAAAACAGTATAAAACTCAGAAATAAACCCACATACTTATAGCCTACTGATCTTTGACAAAGGCACCAAGAACATACATTGGGTAAAAGACTGCCTCTTCAATTAATGGTGCTGGGAAAATTGGACATCTACATGTAGAAGAATGAAACTAGACCTGTACCTCCTGCCATATGCCAAAATCAACACAAAATAGGTTAAAGACTTAAATATAAGACCTGAAACTATATAAAATGTTATATGGTTTCAGGTCTTATATATGTTTCAAACATAGGGCAAAGACTTCAAGAAGTAAGTCTGGGTAAAGACATTATGAATAAGACCACAAAAGCATGGACAACAAAAGAAAAATTAACAAATAGGATTATATTAAAGTAAAAAGCTTCTGTACAACAAAAGAAACAATTAAGAGAGTGAAAAGTCAAACTACAGAATGGAAGAAAATACTTCCAAACTGTGTATTCACCAAGGGATTAATATCCAGAATATACAAGGAACTCAAACAATTTAGTAAAACAACAACAACAACAAAACAAGTATCCTGATTAAAAAATGGGCAAAGGAGCTGAATAGGTATTTCTCAAAGGAAGATATGCAAATGGCCAACAGACACATGGAAAAATGCTCAACATCACTAAGCATCAGGGAATTGCAAATCAAAACCACATTGAGGTTTCATTTGTACCTATTTAGACTGGCTGTTATCAAAAAGACAGAAAAAATAAATGGTGGCAAGGATGTGGAGAGAAGGGAGCCATTCTACACTGTTGGTGTGACTGTAAATTAGTGTAGCTGTTATGGAAAATAGGATGGAGATTCCTCAGCTACAGACAGAACTGGCATATAATCCAGCAATCCCACTAGTATATATCCAAAGGAATGGAAATCATAATGTCGAAGGGATACCTGCACTTCCATGTTTATTGCAGCACTGTTTACAATAGCCAAGAGTTGGAACCAACCTAAATGTCTATTGATGGACGACTGGATAAGGAATATGCGGTACTCTGCCATAAAAAAGAATGAAATTCTGCTGTTCGCAGCAATGTGATGAACTTAGAGATAATTATGTTGAGTGAAATAAGCCAGGCAAGAAAGAGATACACCACATATCCTCCTGACTCATAAGTGGGAGCTAAAGAAAAAAAAGAAAAAAAAAGAAAGATAGAACAATCACAAAAATTCATTGAACTTTCAAAAAGGGAGAATAGAACTGTGGCCACCAGAGGTGGGAAAGGGGGAAGGGGGTAGGGGTTATCAAGAAATTGGTAAAGGGCAACCAAAAATGATTACATTGCGTCATGATTAATACAGTAATTATCCTGATTTGAGGATCATGTATTGCACACAGATATTGATATTCAATGTGGTACTCCACAGATATGTACAATCAATTATGTTTGAATAAAAAACTGGGGATATTAACAGTATCTAACATGGGATTTTATTAAGGATTTTGTACATGTATTAAATAATGCATATAGTGTTTATCACTTAGAAGGTACTACATTATTCATAATTTTGTTTCTATTATTATTTGTATTTCAAGTGTAATTACTGTTTATGCTTCTATATGGACTTAAGATGAGAAAGAATTTGAGGCACCAAAGAATGGTAATATGGCATTGGAGTTATGTAGGTTCCATGACAAATGGGACAGGGCCCTAGTATAGTTGGCCATCTTCACTAAAATAATTTCTTGTAAAATGAAGTTTGTTCAGGTAGATTTTTCATGAGGGTCATTATGTTGCAGTTATTGCAATCTTCAAAAAATATGTGGTAATGAGCTCCTTCAACATACGTTTTGGAGTGAGCTTGGTTGAGACAAATTCTTGGTGGACAATTGTTTCCAAGACAATGATGAGTTGAAATAAATTATGAAAGAAAATTCAAAATTTGTATTTCTTTAATTAGAATATCATGAACTTAAACACAGTTTAAAAATAAAGTGTTCCCATTGAATCTACTGTCTTATGGAAATAACAAGTGTGAGTTTCCTTGCAAACTATTCCAACTGAAATACTTACTGACTTGGGCAATTTATGTGACAGCTTATGAGTCAGCTGTGCCATTTGGGTGTATTGACTCTTGTACATTATCCTTGAATGATTTGGATTGTCAGGATCTTTCCTTAGGCCCAGTAGATTAATAATTCAACACTCAGAACAGAGGCTTCACTGATTAAGACAATATTTGAAGCACTCCAAAAATCTGAGCACAGTAAAAACTTCCTTCTGTGAAAAAGTGTGGATTTTCCCCCTGAGTAATTTTTCTATAATGCAAATCTGATTATGTAACTTCCCTGCTTAAACCTTTCAATTTGTCTATTGCTGTTATGATAAAGATCAAGTCTACTGCGTGGGATACAAGGCCCTTCATGATCTTGCCCCTCACTAGTTCTTCATTGTGTCTCTTATCTCGGATAATTGTGTTTTCCCAACACCCCATGCCCTTGGTGTGCTCTCTCTCTTCTCTCTCTCTCTCTCTCTCTTCCCCCCACCCCCTATCCGTCTTTAGCCACACTGAAACATATACAAAGGGATCATAACTCAGCCTTACATAGGGCTTTCTAAAGGAAAGAAAAAAAAATAGTATTCAGCCAGCCCAGCTGAAGCAGGAGTGGTCAAAAGCTCCAGACGTATAAGCTAGTGTGATACACAAATTGTAGTCCTGGCTCTGCCATTAAGTAGTTTTGTTGATTTAGGCATTCCAGAAAATTTTCTGGGTCTTTGCCCCCTCGTCTTTAAAATGAGAAAATTCAACTAGGTTAGCATTTCTTGGAGTATATTTGAGATGCACTAATATTTTGCTAGGTGTTACTAAATATGGATGGTTGTGGCTAAATATGTTTGTGATGCACTAAGTTAAGCAGTGCTTATAGGATTCTTTCATTCATCAAGGTCCTGTAACATGCTAATGCCATCTAGAATCCTCTAGAGGGGAATTTTGTATGAAGGATTTTTCACATGTATTAACCTTGAAGTTTTTCTGATTCAGAATCTCTTGTAGGATTAAAATTCTATGTACTACAGCTGGACTAAATGACCTCTAGAAGACCTTTCCAATTCTGACATATTTTGATTCTTTTAATGAAACTGTTGATTCTCTGCTCCTATGTCTTCTTCAGACTCTTTTCCAAAGGAGCTTTAAACATTTATCTCTGATTCACTGATAATTTTATTATTGACACACCCCATAGAGCTGCTGGTATAATAATTTTCATGATTCAGTTTCTCGTGTCATTTCAAATGACTCAAAATTTTTGGAGTGTAGCATTTAGAGGATGGTGACTAGCTTTGACTAGTTGCTTTTCTATATGCAAGAGGCCTTGGGGCATTCTGTTTGTCATTAGTTATGCAATCTAAAGGGACATGTTGAAAAACTTTCTGGAGAAAATACCTTGGGAAACCACCTACAGAAATATGAAAATTTTGACAATGCACATGAGCTACTATTGCCTGAAGGCTGTGTGTTCCCTTTTCTAGATTTAGAATGATTGGCTAGGGCAAAACAAAATAGAACAGTTTTCTCTTTGAACCAGTGAGCTGCTTGTCACCAGAAGTGTTCCGTTTTTCTGTCTGGAGGATTACAACTGAATGGTTTCGTTAAGTGTCAAGAATGTGACAGAAGAAATTCTCACATTGGAAGAGAAATTAGACCAGGTTACCTTGGGAAGTTCTCTTTCAGATCTAAGACTGGTCTGAACTAATGTAGTCCTCTCATTCTGAATCATATTTGCACCTTTAGAATCTCTTCTCTGGAGGTTAGCCTCCAGAGATTCATTTAGAAATAAACAAACAATACTGGGAAGGGTGTCCTATGGTTTTTTTTCTTTAATATTAATAGATTTCTCTTTTTCCCCCCATTTAATTGCTTCCTTTGAAAGCCCAGAAAATTTAGGCCATGAAGAAATGGGATATGGGACTGAGAGATTAAAGATGGGCAGATGATCAAGAGTGGGTAATGAAAAACATGGCTTGTATGAGGAGGATGGTGTTATAGATGTATGAATGCCACTTCCATATGTAACAGGAAGAAAAAACTTGAGTAGCTGTCAGAGAAGGAAAAGCACTAGAGTGCCAAATCAAGGGAAAAGTAAAACCTATCCATTCCTTCCTGAAACTCTCTCTTCTCTTGTGACATAAGAGACTCAACTAACATATGCCAGTGTGAGGGGGAAGATAAAATTAATAGGAAATAGTCTTATCCTCAAGTAGTTGATAGTTCAGTGGAATAAACAATCAAGCAGTTACAAACCTATGTAAAATTAGTTTCAGTAGAATTTTGGAAATAAGGCTTAGATGCTATAGTAATGCTTTCGTGGTTAGTCCTTTTGTTCTTTTGTTTAAGAAATCATTATCCAAAGGTCATGTAAGTGTTCTTTTTATATTTCCTTCTTGAAGTTTTAAAGTTTTGCCTTTCACATTTAAGACTTTAATCCATTTTGAATTAAATGTTGGGAATAGTGTAAAATAGGGGTCCAATTTCATTTTTTCTAAATGGGTTCTTATTTAACCATTCCTTCTTTCCCCATTGATTTACAATGAGTTCTGCCATATATTGTTTTCATATATGAATGAGTATATATCTGGGCTCCCTATTCTGTTCCATTGGTCAATTTGTCTATTTCTGTGGTAAAATCTCTTTGTCTTCATTGCTTTATAATCAGTCTCGGGTTCTGGTAGGGCAAGTTTTCATACCATGTCTCACCTTCCTTTCTCTGCTTCCTCTTCCTGTTCCTCCTCCTCCTCCTCTTCATTATTCAGAATTGTCTTAGCTATTCTTGGCCCTTTGTTATTACATATAAATTTTAAAACCAGCTTGTTGAGTTCCTTGAAACACCCTCTTAAAACTTTTATTAGAATATAATTTAATCTCTATATAAATTTTGGTAGAATTGATGTATTTATAATTTTAAGAATTCTATGCACAATATATTTCTCCATATACTTGGATCTTCTTGATTATCTTTTAATACAGATTTATAATTTTCTATATATCTTTCACAACTTTATTAGCTTTATTCCATTGCACCTTAATATTTTGTTGCTATTGAAATGATTTTTTAAAATTTATGTTTTCTATTTGTTGCTGGTGTTGCAGTGAGTTACTGTGAACTTGCAGGGAGAGGCAGGAAACACTGAAGCTTAAAATAGGAAACAGAGTTTATTGATATGCCAGCATTAGCTCAGCAGACTCCTGTCCAAAGGCTGAGCCCCAAATGCAGCAGGGCTATTATTTTTATATCATAGCATTTCCGGGTTTTTGTAGCAAGGCAAGAGAGGTGATCTTATGATCTTATGTGGTTATGCTTCTGTCTCAGAGTAGAAAATTACAAAAGAGAAGCAGAATGGAAAATTTTGTTACAGCAGTGTGTGTTAACCACAGTGTAAAACAAGGCCCAGCTGCAGCTGCAGCTGGGTCTGTATGACATCCAAGCAAGGGTGTTGGTTATAGCATAGCAGGGCACAGCCAGGCAAACATGAATGCCTAATGGCCACAGCCGGGTGGGACACTGCTGGGTAAGTATGAGTGCCTCAGCTGGTATGCAAAATTGATTTTTTGTGTATTGATTTTGCATTCACTCACTTTGCTAAATAGTTATTATTTCTATTAATTTACACATTATTTGCATTTTCTATATAGATAATCATATCTTCTATAAATGTATTAGTTAAAGTAATAGTTGCTCTTCTGACAGATACACCTATAAATCTCATTGTCTTTACACAATGGTAGTTTGTCATTAATGTAAAGTCCAATGTGCTTGTTCAGGATTTAGCCATCCATTTGATGACCCAAGGACACAGGCACTCTTCCTCTGGAAGCTTTACCATCTCCTAGGCCTTTGGAGTTCTTTGCTTCCAGCTAAAAGAGTGTGCAGGATGACACTTACTTCTTAATCACCTAGCCCAAGAAGTGACACACATTGCTTACAGTCACATTCTGTTAATGAAAGTTAGTCATATGGCCCCACCTAATTGTAAGGGGACTGGGAAAATCCTACACTATGGAAAAGAAGCACAGATCTTTGTCAGACAGCTAACCGTATGTCATAGTGGGTACCACAAGTATTATTTTTCCTTTCTTAACCTCATACTTTTTAGTTCTTTCTCTTGCTTTACTGCTCTGGCTAGTTCACTACAGTACACTGTTGAATGGAAGCAGCAATAATAGGTATCGTTGTTTTCTTTCTGACTTTAAAGGAAGTGCTTCAAACCTTTAACTATTCAGAATGATATTTATTATAGTTTTTTGGTAGATACTGTTTATCAGGATAGCAAAATTCCATGTTATTTTTCATTTGGTTTTTTATATTTTATTTTGAATTTTATAAAAATGTTTGTTTCTATTTAGATTGTTATACATATTTTCTCTTTTAATCTATTCAAAGGGTGAATTACATATATGGGTTTGCTAATGTTAAACTAGCTTTGGTTTTTTGGGGATAAACCTAAATTTAATAATGTATTATTATTTTTATATATACCATTAGTTTCTGTTTGTTATTTTTTAGGATATTTGTATCTATAATCATGGGTAAGATTTGTGTATAAATTCTCTTCCTCATACTGTTCTTATTTTAAAATCAGAAGTAAAGTAACACCGTGTTTCCTTCTCTTCTGGTCTCTGGAAGATTTTGAATAATATTTGACAATCTGTTCCTTGAAAGTGTGATATTACATGCCCATAAACCATCTAAAACTAGTATTTACTTTTTAGGAAGAATTTAAACTACTGTTTAAATCTTTAATTGTGGAGGATACTAACATTTATAAAGCAAATGTATTTCACAGGGACTAGCTCCCAAGTCCCTATAGTTTCAGGTATAGACTAACTTTTTAAAATCACACATAGAAATGTTAAGCTTGTGAAAGACAGGAAACTTTCCCTGGGCTAAAGGCTCTGTTGTAGATAAAGAATTGTAACACAACAAAATTGCTGGCTCTAAGGGCAGATGTCCTTGGTGCAGCTAATCCTAATGATTGTTGCCATGACAATTATCTTACTGTTCTTTTGTAACCACCTATGTTCCTTTTCTGTAATTTTCTGGCCTGGAGAATAAATACTGGGAGAAAACCAGAGTTCGGTGTTATTTTTCTGAGGAATGCTTCTCTCTTGAGGATTCCTGGAAAATTAACCCCTTAAGGGCCTCTCACTGGTCAGAAGAAATGGGCTTTGAGTAATCCTTTGCATCTCCATTACCCTGGGGGAGAGGTGACAAATGGTGCCCCATGTGAGGCAGTCCATGGATCAGAGATCGACCTGCCAAGCCTTGGAAAGTAAAGGATGTCCAACATTTATATTTGCACATCCTGATAAGTGAATACTTATCCTGGTAAAGGAATCACAGGTGGCTTTTGATTAGCGACTGCATACCTGTGGCAGGTCAAGCTAGCTTTCAACCTGAAGGATTTTTTCTTTTTCTTTCACTTTTAAAATATGGAAAATTCTTTAACAAAAAGGGAGACTCAACATAAATCACAACTCCAATGTCTCCTTAAAGCACCCAGCTATAAAGTAACTGAACGGCAGCTTGTAAAACTGTTAGTGGTTATTAGACAACTACATCCTTGGTACCCCAAGGAAGGGATCCTTGACATAAAAATTGGGGAACAAATTGATCACTGGTTAATTTAAACAATGGGTCTCATCAAGGCATCCCATCTAACAACTTGGAATCTATGTTAAGTCATTTTGAGACCTATTCAAGACCTTAACAAAAAAGAAAGACATGTTTATGTCACTGAAAAAGTATAAAACTTAATCTTTGCCAGTAACTGAAAAAACTTTTAATTGGACAAACTAAAGTAAAAGAAGTTAATATTTCTCTGCAATGTTAGTGCTTCTCTTCTTCGCCAAATACTCTGAGGCTTTATGAGAAATGCAGCCTTGGTGCCAACCAGACCTCCTTTTGGGTCTGCTGCTTTTCTCTTTAACCCCAAAAGTCAAATGGCTTCATCTATCTCTGTTTAATAGCTCAGCCCTTAAGTTCAGTAACCCATTTGAGAAACAAAAACTAGACTAAAATCTACTTGTTTAACTAGATGGTCTCAAATTTTCTGGCATCCAGATGGTTATTTTGAACAGACTTCTAAATTTTCTTCTAGGCTCATCTATGTATTTCTTCACAAAATCCTATGGTAGAGTTGTATGCCATTTTTTAAAAGAAGAAAACATTCTCTGCATCTCCTTGAAAAGTCTCCCATACTTTGCTTTGCAATGTAAATTTGTTACCTTGCTTTCTCTAAAACAGGGTGAGGCCTCACAGATAAGCTTTAACATTTTTTAGAAACACAATTTAAACCTGATTGTCCTTTTATACTAGTGAGTTTTCTATTTTATCTGTCTCCTTATTATATTTTAAACAAAACCTATAAAACCCTTATTGTTTCTGTTTATGTCTACATATATATGTACATAAATGTATGTTATGTCTACATGTTCATTTCTATATGTGTTTGTATCATCTGCATGGTACCAAATTGGCTTATAATTAATGCACACTCCTTAAATAAATAAATATACTTTTCAAGTTCATGTGACTTTAATTTTCTAAAGCTTTGATAAAATGAATATATTTTCAAAATTTGATTTAAACCTTTTGCCTAAATTTGTCTTTAGTTCAACACATTTTGTGGTATGTTTATGAAAAAACCTAATATGTCTCCCCCTTATCTCAGCTCTGCCTTCTGGCCATACTGGGAGAAACAATATCTTTTAGACATTATCTTTGTGAATGCTTCCCTCTGCCTTAAGCTCCACATGGCCTCTCTGGATTCTACATGGCCCTAAATAGCCACATGGATACTTGGGACCCAGGATGACTGGTGAAAGGAGACCTATGCCCAATATCTCATAGGCCCTAGTTAACATTATCTGATAAGGGTATAGATTTAATACACCAAGTTTTTGGCTGGGAAACCATAAGTATTTATTTGGTAAAAATAAGTGAGGCTCAAACTGGGTGTTATGTAATCTGCTCTGACAAATGGACCCCCATTTACTAACCTGAATGTATAAAAATGTTCCTATCAGCATACATCATTGCCTGGGTTTACTAATAAAACAGGATTACATTTGTCTTTGCTAGTGGCTTTTAAGTTGTAAACCCTGCCAAAACCAGAAAAACCTTTCTATATATAACTTTTAGACAAATGAGGTCAATTTAACATTGATAGAGAAAAAACAAGCATGTAAAAAAGAGGTGATATAAAGAAATCTATGTATATGAAAATGTGGTTGTGGTTAGAAAGGCTAAAAAGAAAAAAAATATTTTTATGTAAAAAAGCATCTGGTACAGTGTATTTTTGTCTTAGAGTAATATGACTGGCTATTTAGGAAGTAGGAAGTACAGAACAAAAACAGAATGTCTGAGTAAGTCTTGATAATGGTTTGTGTGGATAAGTTTGTTAAAAAGGTTTTACAGTAGAAAAATTGACTGGATTTGAAGGCAAATTATGTGTGAGTTTTTCTAAAAATTTATATCAAAATTATTCTGATACAGTTAGAGTATGTTCTCCTGCATTGGAACAACCAGATTTCCTAAAAGCACTTAACTGTTCTTACAATAAAATTGTAAGAAGTTTTCTTTATCTTTTAGTTAACTGGCCTAGGAAACTTATTTCATGTTTTATCATGATAATTTCTTGTGCTCTCTGCCTTTGAAATCTTTTGTCACTTTGGTTTTATTTTTGTGGTGACTTGTGATCTTATTTAACTGTTTTAAGCCTTTGTTATTTGACAAACTTTCCAAAACCAAATTCTGAAAGCTCAACCTTTTGACTTAAACTAACTTTGAGGGATTCTAAGGTCCCTGGAGCTTCTCAAAAGGTATATAAGAGAGGTATCAAAGCCAATTGGTTTATTTGACAAATTAGACTATATGAAAAACATTGTCAAAACAAGAAATAATGTTTGACCTTCTCTGGTTATACTAAGATGTTATTAATATGTGTTCCAAAATCTTGTAAGGTTCTTGTAAATCTGTGACTTGATATAAATGCTACGAGTCATAATCTTGGTTCAATTATAATTTTAAAATGTGTCTTCAAATATTTCATATAAAACCTCTGATGGGTACAGTTTCCTGACAAACTTTGAGTTCATACCTTTGAACTAAATTTCCAAAATTCTAATGGAAAAACTGATGGGTTTGTGAAATTACTCACCAAGGTCAAAACAACAAAAGTTAATTACATAAAAGTAATGAACTGATTAAAAAGAATTATAGGTTTTTACAATTTTTATTTTGAAACATTGCTCATTAATGTCTTATTTTCCAGATTTATGAAAACTCTCTCTCTTAAGGTATCTATAACTAACAGCAGTTTGGTAAACTATAATTTAAAACAGAGATAAAAGCATTTCTTTTCTCCCTATTTGATCCCCCCAAGTTTAAAAACTTTTAGTACCTTTGTGATTATTATGGCAATGTGGCTATTTTCATAAGTTCAATAAAAATTGACTCTCTTTTTAACAGGATATAATTTAAAACTTTGGTTATAAAATAGCATGTCTCTTCTAAGCTCCTGACCACCTCTCATGTTGCCCTAATTTGGCCTAACTGCTGTTTCATCTTTCCTATCAACGTGGGACATGACAACCTGGGAATGAGCCTTTCCAGCACTGAGGGATCTATACAAAGAAAAGTAAAACTTATTCAATCAAAAAATTGATCATCAATGCTTTTATGAGGAATGCTTTGATTGTAAAAGGGGTAATAATAGCTTGTCTACAAAAGCAGTTCTCTAAAGTTTCATGGCCTTAAAGGGAGTGCTCATGACTTGAATGAGACAGCCTGTTCTTAAACAAAAGATTTGTAATTGATCAAGAAATTTTACAAAGATTAGATGCTTTGGAAGCAGTGATGTCTTGGATAGGTGAACACCAACAAACTCTCTGGACTCAAAATCAACTATTACATGGAACAGAACCCCATTCCAGAGTTTCAACAACTGGCAATAACACCCCAATTCACACCACCAGGAAATATGGCAATGCAACGGCTCTGAGAGACAACAAAATCATCAGTCCCCACCTGGGATAAATTAAAAGGGCTTGCTATGCTAAAATGATACTGTTTGCTTTAACAACATGTTTTTGTCTTAACTGTGAAACCTTGATCTGTAGCTTTTGCTTTTGCTTTAAAAAAATACAAAAGGGGCAAATGTGGAGGATACCAACATTGACATAGCAAATGTATTTCACATGGCCTAGCTTCCAAGGCCCTGTAGTTTCAGGTATAGACTAACTTTTAAAAATTACACATAGAAATGTTAAGCTTGTGAAAGACAGGAAACTTTCCCTGGGCTAAAGTCTCTATTGTAGATGAAGAGTTGTAACACAGCAAAATTGCTGGCTCTAAGGGCAGATGTCCTTGGTGCAGCTAATCTAATGATTGTTGCCATGACAATTATCTTACTGTTCTTTTTGTAACCACCTATGTTCCTTTTCTGTAACTTTCTGGCCTAGAAAATTAATACTGAGAACCCTAGTTCAGGGTTAATTTTCAGAGGAATGCCTCTTTCTTGAGGGTTCATGGAAATTATCCCCTTTGGGGCTTCTCACTGCTCAGAAGAAATGGGCGTTGAGTAATCCTTCGTGCCTCCATCACCCTGGGGTAGAGGTGACATTTAATAATTATAGAACTATTAAGACTCCATATCATATTTAATCAGTTTTGGTAGGTTATTTTTTGTAGGCAATTGGCCACTCAATCTAGAATGTCAAGATTATTGGAATCAAGTAGTTCATATTCTTTTAAGTTTCTGTTGTTTCCATAGACATGCACATATTTAACTATTTTAAAACAAATTTTAAAGGTTTTTAAACCTTTAAATTATACTAAAATATAATTTACGTAGGGTAAAGATCACCCATTTAAAGTGATCTTAACCAAAATTCAATGGTTTTTACTATATTTACACAGTATTACTATTAAATAATTAGAATATTTTCATCACTCCAAAAATAACCTTTTATCCATTAGCAGTCAGTCTCCATTCTCCCTCTAGCCACTCCTTCAGCCCCAGGCACACATTAATCTATGTTTTGTTCCTATAGCTTTGCCTATTATGGACATTTCATATAAATGGCATAATCCACCATGTGGCCTTTTGTGTTTGGCTCTTTCACTTAGCATAATGTATTCAAAGTTTATTTTTGTTGTAGCATAAATCAGTACTTCATTTCTTTTTATGGCTGAATAGTACTCCATTGTATGGATATACCACATTTTGTTCATCCATTCATCAGTTGATAAACATTTGGGTTGCTATTTATTACTCTTTACTTATTATGAATACTAATGCTATGAACATTCATAAACAAGTTTTTGTTTGAATGCCTGTTTTTAATTCTCTTGGTTAAAAACCTAAGAGTAGAATTGTTAGGTCATATGGTAACTCTATGTTTAGCTTTTTGAGGAACTGGGAATTCTTTTCCCCAGTGGCTGCACCATTTTATATTTTTACCAGCAATAAGCGAAGTTTTTAATTTCACCACATCCTTACCAATTGTTATTATTTTTCTTCCTAGAGGGTATGGAGTGTTTCCTAATTGTATTTTCTTTTAGCATTTCCCTAACATGTAATAATGTTGAACATCTCTTAAAGTGCTTGCTAGCCATTTGTATTTCTTCTTTGGAGAAATGCTTATATGAGTCATTTGCCCATATTTAAGTTGAATTATCTATCATTTTACTAGGGACTTGTAAGTCTTCTTTATATATTCTGTTATATCCCCCTAGGTATGTAACCAAGAGAATTGAAAATAGGTGTTTAAACAAAAATTTATTAGATATATTACTCGCAAAAATTTCCTCTCATTCTGTGGCTTGTCCTTTCATTTTCTTGGTGGTGTTCTCTGAAGCACAAATGCTTTTAATGTTGATGAAGTCAAATTATCATTAATCATGTATGGCTTGCAATTTTGGTGTCATATCAAATTCACGTTCTTTTCTTATAAGATTTTTACAGTTTTAGCTCTAATGTTTAGACCTATGATTGATTTTGAGTTAATTTTTGTGTCTGATGGTCCAACTTCATTCTTTTGTATGTTGATATCCATGTGTCCCAGCATCATTTGTTGACAAAACTATTATTTCCCCATTGAATTATCTTGACTCCTTTGTTGAAAATCAGTTGACCTTAAATGTAAGGTTTACTTCTGTACTCCTAATTCTGTTTCATGAATCTATATGTGTATTCCTATACCAGTGCCATGTCGTCTTAAGTTGTATAGTTTTGTAGCAAGGTTTGAAATCAGGAAGTGTGAGTCCTCCAACTTTGTTCTTCAAGTATGCTGATTCTTTCTTTTGCTAGCTCAAATCTGCTGTTGAGACACTTTAGTGAATTTTCATTTCAGTTATTGTATTCCTTAATTTTTATTTAGTCCTTTTATAATTTCTCTCATTATTGACAATCTGTATTTGGTGAGACATCATTCTCATACTTCCCTTTAATATTTGAAAAATGATTTCCTTTAGTTCTTTGATCATATATGAAATAGTTGATTTATCATTTTTGTCTAGTGTGTTCAACATCTGCCTTCCTCAGGAATAGTTTCTATGATTTCTTCTCCCATGCATGGGCTATATTTTTTCATTTCCTTTACATGTCTCATACATTTTTTGTTCAAAACTGGACATTTTAATTAACATAATGTGTCAACTTTGGAAATAAGATTCTTGCCTCACCCATTGTTTCTTTTGTGTTATTTTCAATGTTGTTGCTGATTGTTTCTTAGTTACTTTATTGAAGTAAATTTGTAAAGTCTATATTCTTTATTGTGAGTAGTCACTGAAGTCTGCTCACTTAGCTAATTTATAAGCCAATGAATCAACAAAGATTTCCTTAAATACCTGGAACCAATTATCTCCCAATTTTTGTTGAGACGGTTTGTGTGCATGTTTGGACACACCTACCACCTACAACTCTTATCTAGGCAGTTGGCAACTCTGCCTGAGCCTTTGCTTCTTGCTTGTGCAGAGCTTCAAGATTAGTCATATATGACAGCTTAGGGCCTTTTCACATCTTTTCTGAGTATGTGCACATCTCTGGGTATATGTGCATAGCCCTACACATTCTTATGGTCTTTGGAATTCCTGGGAATATGTCATAGCTTTTCAAATCCCCTATGGATATCTCATTCCCCAGCTTTTCCTTTTTAGGTTTACGGTTAGCCTAACACTTGCCCCAACTCTTATCAACCTCCTCAGGTAGCCTCAAATTCAAACAAGTATCTCTAAAATCTTTCATCAAACTTCGTCTGGGGAAAGGCTCTTAGAATTGGGCAAGCTCTCAGTCAGGTTCAGTGAAGACAGTCAGCAATTGGATTGTTCCAGGAAACTACTAGTCATATGAAATAATGACACTTTTCTGGGAATGAGACTTTGAATGACCTCCTTCCCTGTACTGCCCCTTCAGTAACTATTGGTTCCCAGTTTTTGCCATGATAGCTAGCTGCTGATTTTCAAGGGTCCCTCAGAGCTGGAGAGAAGGAAATAGGAGTAGCATAAATTAAAATACCACAAAGCTTGCTGTTCTTATTGAGATTCAGCTATTTTTTCATGAATAAATCTTCCCTGGATTGTTGCGATTTAGCTAATTTGCTAATTTGCAGAGTGCTGAAAATGCTGATTCTGACCATTTTTGCCAGTTTTCTAAACTGCTTTTACAAAGGAGAGAATTTTTCATGATGTCACTGTGTTGGTTATATGTTTTAACTATTTTCTCCAACATTGTGTACTTGCATTTTTAGCATTTTATTGTGTCTTTGATGAACAGTTATAATTATTTTTTCTCTTTCAAGATAGATTTTTACTCACACTGAATGTTACAGTGCTGATTAAATAGCATTTAATATCAGAATTTGATTAGTTATTTTTATCTTCTTTAGCATTTTTTTGTTTGATTTTAAAAATCAATTTTATCAAAGTTTAATTCACATACAGTAAAATGCGCCCATTTTCAGCATACATTTAGATGAGGCTTGAAAATATTTCCACCCATATAAATACCATCACAGTTAAGACATGGAAAGTTTTCATTATCCCCAAAAGTTTCCTTATGACCCTTTGTACTCAAACTCCTTTCCCACCGCTAACCTTTGGCATCTACTAATCCGTATTCTGTCCCTATAGTTCTGCCTTTTCCAGAATGCCATTTTCCTGGTATCATTGGGGATGTAATCTTTTGAGTCTAATCTCTTTCACTTTGCTTAACGATTTAGAGATTTGTCCGTATTGTTGCATGTATAAGTCGTTTGTTTCTTTTCATTTTTAAATAGTCTTCTATTGTTTGGATGCATGATTTGTTTCTCCATTCATTGATTAATGGACATTTGTGTTGTTTCCTGCATTTACCTATTATGGATAAAGCTGCAATGAACATTCACATGCAATTATTTGTGTGCAGATATGTCTTCTTTTCTCTTAGGTAAATATCTTGGAATGGATTTTTGGGTCATAGGGTAAATGTATATTTAAGTTTATAAAAACAGCCAGCTTCTTTTCCAAAGTGTTTGTAATATTTCACATTCTCACTAGCAATGCATGAGAGTTCTAGTTACTCTACACAGTAACCCACACTTGGTGTTATCAGTCTTTTTGATTTTTCCTATTCTGATGTTTTTGTAATTGCATCATATCAATGAGGTTGAGGACTGCTTATATGTTTGTTGGCCACATTCTTTTGCAAGGTACTTGCAAAAGTCTTCTGTCTAATTTTATATTGGGTTATTTATTATTGATTTTTATGAGTTCTTTATACCCTGTAGATATGACTTGTTTTCTGGTTATGTATTTTAAATACCTTTTCACACTGTGGCTTATTGAAAAAAAGGTTATTAAAACACCTGCATTCTTGCTAAACTCACTTACCCACTTTATCTAAATAGTCTTTGGATTTTCTGCATATATAATTATGTCTAATTGGCTAAGACCTGAGTACACTGTTGACTATAGAGACTAAAGGCTTTTTTCATCTTTCCTGAACTTATAGGGAAAACTTTCAATAATTTACCCATAAGTATTTTGTTTGTTGTGTGTGTGTGTGTGCATGTATGTGTATATTTTTCTTGTGGATACCATTTACCAGATTAAATATTTTCCCTTCTATTTCTAGTTTTCTAAAATATTTCACTATAAATATTAATTGAGTCTTCTTAGGTACTTTTTCGTCATATATTGAAATGATCTTTTTCTGCCCCTTTGTTCTGTTAATATGATGCCTTACATTAATTGAGTTTTACATATTAAGCCAAACTTCTGTTCCTGGAACAAACTCAGCTTGGTTATTATTATGATTATTATTTCCTTTGAGCTGTATGTGCCTCAGTTTCCCCTATCTAATGGAAGTCACAAGACATTTCATGGGGTGACTGCTTTAAGTTATATGTGAAATGGTATGCCAATGTGCTCTGTAAACTGAAAGTGATGAGTAAAATGAGGGGAGTATTTTTTAAAAAATTATTATTGTGTTATTAAAAGGCAGTTTCAGGATTAAGAGCACAGACTATGAAGTTTGCTTGAGTTTGAATTCTAAGATTGCTACTTGCCAATTGTGTGACCCTGACCAAGCCGTTTAACCTTTCTGTGTCTCAGTTTTCTTATCTGTAAAATGGGAATAGTAGTACCTGCCTTATAGGCTTGTTATGAGGTTTGAGCATCGATTGCATGCCAGACTCAGAGCTAAGTAAGCATTGGAGGAATATGTAGGTCCTTGTATGTGTTTATAGTTGGGCACTAGGATCTGTACCTATGCCTGTGTGACAAAGAATCTGTTTGCGTTTAGACCCACATTCCAGCTGGCTAACAGAAATCCACTCTGTACCTCCTTACCCTGCATGGGCTAAAAATTTGCTTTCTGGCTCATGCTTTGAGTCATGACAGACTTCTGTAGCCAAGAGATTCCAGGTGCATATAAGGTATGAAAAAAAGCCTTGGTCAGGATATTATCTGTCCAGTGTCCTATAAGCTGTATTGACAAATTAATCTTATATTGTTGGGACCAAGCAGCACTGTAATTTTTCCATTGTGCAGCCGAATTAGTGGCAAGGACTGTGTTATTAGTTTATGTTTGCTGTAATATGACTCCCTAGGCTGGCCCTTGTGAGTCATTTAGCAAGACCCCCTCCCTTTCCCTAATCACTCATCACTTGGGGGTGGGGAGCAGACTCAGTGCCTCTTAATCTTGCCTGGACTCCCTGGTAGAGTGTGAATATTTGGGGGATGGTAAACTCCTTGGGTGAAGAAGTGAGCACCGCAGCAGGATCAGGCTACCAGGCTACCGGATTTTCGCCCTGCCCTTGACATTCATTAGCTATTTACCCTGGTAACACTTTAAAAATCTCTCAGGTTTTTTTCATATTTATTGATTTTTTCTTACGGATTTGTAATGACATCAGAAAATAATTAACATAAAATGAGTGAAGAAAAGCTGGAATTCAAGTTATACATCCATTGTCATATCTGCCAAGAATGAAGACGGGAGAAAATGCCAACGCTGAGGTTGATTATCTCTTAGAGATGTGATTACTAGTGACTTTAATTTTCTTTTTCTTTTTTCATTTTTTCCAGACTTTCCACAATGACTCTGTATTGCTTTATAACTAGGAAAAGAGTAATTGAAATTAATCAGCATTAAGTCCACCAGCAATAGAGTTGCCTGATTTGTAAACGGAAAGGATCGGACTAGATTCCCATCCCTGGCTGTGTACTGGAATACCCAGAAAAGCTTGTCAAAACTGCAGAGGACTGAGCCCTGTCCCACGGAGTCTGAGTCTATAGTCTGGGGATGGGCCCAGTAATCAGCAGTTTGAAAAATAGCCCTGGACGTTCAATTGAGCATCTAAGGTTGAGATCACTGGATGGGCTGACCTCTTTGGCCCTTACTGCCATGATCATTTCCTATGGATGTGTTGTTCTTAGAGGGACTTGACTACGGGGTGGGACCAGGTAGTCCTCTAGCCAGCCACTCCTCCAGCTGGAGAGAGTTATCTTTATTTTTTAATTGAGAATTTTTGTTACTGTATTCATGATCAAGTTAATCATTTTCATTATGAAACATCACTATATCTAATGATGGATTTTGCCTTAAAATCTACTTTTTGTGATATTAATTTTGCTACAGCCGCTTTCTTTTGATTAGTGTTTGCATAGTAGAATTTATTCCAAACATTTACTTTTATATATCTATATCTTTACATTTAAAATAGTTCCTTCTAAAGCAACATATAGTTGTTGGAAATATTTATCTTTTAATTGTAGCATTTAGTCCATTCATGGAAATATTTGTATTATCTTTTAATTCTATTTTTCTGTGAATTTTTTGAAGTACCCTAGTACTTGTGCCATTGTTTTATGTCTTCTTTCCTTTCTTTCCTTCCTTCCTTGCCCTCTTTTATGTTGATTATTTTTATTGTATCATATTTCACCATGTTAACTTTGTACTTAAACATTCTTATAATATTTTTAGTAGTTACCACAGACATTATAATGTGTATTTCTGATATCAACGTATGGTATAAATTAGTACTTTTACCTTCTCCTGGACAATCCAATAACTGTAGAATCCATTTACCTTCTTTTTTACTTATATGTTATTTTTGTCATTAATATTCTTTGTATTTCCAAACCACTCATTATTACTATAATAATCAATACTAATTTTGTGTACCAACATGTTTACTCTTTTCTTGCTCTTTGTTCTTTCCTGTATCTTCATATTTGTTATAGTTTTTTTTCTACCTGAATATCATTCTTCAGTAGTTTTTGAACAATGTGTCTGCTGTTAACAATTTTTCGCAGTTTTTTTCATCTAAAAATGTCTTTCCTTCTTAATGGATATTTTTGTTGTGTATAGAATTATAGTCTGGTAATTTTCTCTTTTAATAATTTGAAGTTTGACACACTGTTTTCTGGTTTCTGCTTTTTTTTTCTTTTTCAAAAAATTATTATTATTTATTTATTTATATCTTTTGTTCAAAATATTTCAACATTTACTTGTATATATTTGTGGGATGCAGTGTGTTGTTTCAATATATGCATATACTGCACAATAAATTCACTTAGGGTAAATAGCATAGTTTTGTACCCATTAGTCCACCACTTTTCCTGCTCCCCCATCCACCCACCTCTCAGAGCCTCTGGTAACCATTATTCTACTCTATACTTCTACAAGAATCATTTTTTTTAGATTCCACATGAGTGGTATCATGTGGTATTTGTCTTCCTTTGCCTGACTTACTTCACTTAACATGATAGTTTCCAGTTCCATCCATGTTGCTGCAAATGACAGGATATAATTTTTTAAAAAATAGCTGAATAGTGTTCCATTGTGCATATATACCACAGTTTTTAATCCATTCATCTGTTGATGGACATTTAGGTTGATTCCATCTCTTGACTATTGTGAATAGTGTTATGATGAGCACAGGAGTGCAGTTATCTTTTTGATATTTTGATTTCATTCCTTTTATGTATATATCCAGTAGTGGAATAGATGGGTCATAAGGTAGATCTATTTTTAGTTCTCTGAGGAACCTCCATATTGCTTTCTACAATGGTTATATCAATTTACATTCCCACCAACACTGTAGGAGGGTTCCCTTTTCTCTGCATCCTTGCCAACATTTGTTATTTTCTGTCTTGTTGATAATAGCCATTCTCTCTGGAGTGAGATAACATCTCATTGTGGTTTTAAATTACATTTCCCTGGTGATTAGTGATGTTGAACATTGTTTCATAAACCTGTTAGCCATTTGTATGTATTCTTTTGAGAAATGTCTGTTCAGGTCCTTTGCTCATTTTTAATTGGGTTATTTGCTTTTATGCTGTTGAGTCATTTGAGTTCTTTATATATTCTGGATATTAAAACCCTTGTAGTTTGTGAACACTTTCTCCCTTTCTATAGGTTGTCTTTTCACTTTGTTGACAGTGTCTCTTGCTGTGGAGAATCTTTTGATTTGGTATAGTTCCATTTGTATTTTGCTTTAGTTGCCTGTGCCTTTGTAGTCTTGCTCAAAAAATTGCTACCCACTCCCATTTCCTATGGATTTCCCCTGTGTTTTCTTCCAGTAGTTTCATAGTTTCAGGTCTTAATTTTAGGTCTTTGATCCATTTCGAGTTGATTTCTGTGTATAGTTAGAGATAGGGGTCTAGTTTCAATCTTGTACATGTGGATATCCAGTTTTCTCAGAACCATTTGTTGAAGAGGCTGTCCTTTCCCCATTATATATTTTTGGTACCTTTGTCAAGAGTCAGTTGGCTGTAAATGTGTGGGTTTATGTTGGGGCTCTCTATTCGATCCCATCAGTCAATTTCTCTGCTTTTAATGCTACTACTATGCTATTTTGGTTACTGTAGCTGTATAGTATATTTTGAAATCAGGAAGTGTAATGCCTCCAAGTTTTGTTCTTTTTGTTCAAGAATACTTTAACTATATGGGTTTTTTTGTGATTCCATACAAATTTTAAGATTTTGTTTTCTATCTCTGTGAAGACTGTCATTGGTATTTTGACAGGGATTACATTGAATATTGAGATCACTTTGGGTAATATGGACATTTTGTTTATGTTAATTATTTGGACCCATGAACATGGTATATCTTTCTATTTATTTATGTCCTGTCCAATTTTTTTCAACAGTGTTGTATAGTCGTTATTGTAGAGGTCTTTCACCACCTTGGTTAAATTTACTCTTAAATATTTCCCTTTTTTTGTAGCTATCACAAAAGAGATTACTTTCTTGATTTCTTCAGCTATTGCATTATTGGTGTATAGGAAGGCTATTGATTTTTGTGTGATGATTTTCACCCTGTCACTATCGTGAATATATTATTAGTTCTAGTAATTTTTTTGTGGAATCTTTAGGAGTTTCTATGTATAGGATCATGTCATCTGCAAATAGGGATAGTCTGACTTCCTCTTTTCCAATTTGGATGTCCTTTATTGCTTTCTCTTGCCTTATTGCACTGGTTAGAACTTCTAGTACTATGTTGAATAAGAGTGGGGAAAGTGGGCATCCTTGCTTTATTGCAGATCTTAGAGGAAAAGCCTCCAATTTTTGTCCATTCAGTATGATATTTGCTGTGGGTTTTTTTTCTTTTTCATTTTTTTTGGCTTTTTTCGTGACCAGCAACGGATTGCAACCCTCAGTGTTGCGCCCGTACCAGACCGGGACCGGCAACGGGATCGCAACCCTCGGTGTTGCGCCCGCACCTTGCTCAGCCAGTGAGTGGCTGGTCTGTACGTGGGATCCGAACCCTCGGCGGGAGTGCCACTACGCTCCCAAGCGGCGCACTGTAGCAGTGCGCCACCAGGCTGGCCTGTGGGTTTGTTTTATATGGCCTTTACTATGTTGAAGTACATTCCTTCTATACCTACTTAGTTGAGTGTTTATCATGAAGAGGTGCTGGATTTTATCAAATGCTTTTTCTGTATCTATTAAAATGATCATATGTTTTTTTATCTTCATTCCGTTGATGTGATGCATCACATTTATAGATTTGTGTGTGTTGGACTATCCTTGCATCCCTGAGATGAATCCCACTTTATGATGGTGTTTGATCTTTTTAACGTGTTGTTGGATTCTGTTTGCTTGTATTTTGTTGAGAATCTTTGTGTCTGTTCTCATTAGGGATGTTGGTCTGTAGTTTTGTTGTTGTTGTTGTGTCTGTTTCCAGTTTTGATATGGAGGTAATGTTGGCCTCATAGAATGAGTCTGGAAGCATTCCTCCTCTTCAATTTTTTTGAAAAGTTTGAGAAGAATTGGTATTAGTTCTTCTTTAAATGTTTGGTAGAAGTTGGAAGTAAAGTCATCTGGTCCTGGAGTTTTCTTTGTCAGAAGACTTTATTACTGCTTCGGTCTCATTACTTGTTATTGGCCAGTTTAGCATTTCTAGTTTTTCATAATTCAACTTTAGTAAGTTATATGTGTCCAGGAATTTATCCATTTCTTTTAGGTTTTCCAGTTTGTTTACATATAGTTGTTTGTAGTAGTTTCATATGATCCTTTGTATTTCTGTGGTATCAGTTTTAATGCCTCCTTTTTCATTTCTGATTTTACTTATTTGAGTCTTCTTTTCTTTATTAGTGTAGCTAAAGGTTTATCAATTTTGTTTATCTTTGCAAAAAACCAACTCTTTGTTGCACTGATCTTTTGCAGTTTTAAAAATCTCTCATTTGTTTATTTCTGCTCTGGTCTTTGTTATTTCTCTCCTTATACGGATTTTGGGTTTGGTTTATTCTTGTTTACCCAGCTACTTGAGGTATAATGTTATGTTGTTTATTTGGAGTCTTTCTTCTTTTTTGATGTAGGCCTTTATTGCTATAAACTTACCTTTTAGATCTGCTTTTGCTGTATCCCATGGGTTCTGGTATGTCGTGTTTTCATTTAATTTGTCTCCAGGATTTTTTTGATTTTCTTCTTAATTTCTTCTTTGATCCATTCATTGTTTAGGAGCATATTGTTTAATTTCTATGTATTCATACAGTTTCTAGTGTCCTTTGTCTTGTTGATTTCTAGTTTTATTCTATTGTGTTAAACAAGGTAGTCGATTTGATTTCAATATTTTAAAATTAGTTGAGACATGTTTTGTTTCCTAACATATGGTCTATTCTAGACAATATTCCATGTGCTGCTGAGAAGAATGTATATTCTGCAGTTGTAGGATAAAATGTCCTATAAATGTCCATTAGGTCAAGTTGGCCTATGATAGAGATTAATTCTCATGATTCCTGGTTAATTTTGTCTGGATGAACTGTTCTTTGCTGAAAGTGGAGTATTAATGTCCCCAACTATTATTATATTGGTGTCTATCTCTCCTATTACGTCCAATAGTAATTCCTTTATGTATCTGGATGCTCCAGAGTTTGGTGTGTATATATTTAGAATTGTTATATCCTCTTGTTGAATTCTTCCCTTTATCATTATATAGTGACCTTCCTTATCTTTTTTTACCTTCTTTTGCTTGAAGTCTATTTTATCTGATATAAATATTGATATTTATGCTCTTTTTGGTTTCCATTTGCATGAAATGTCTTTTCCATCTCTTCACTTTCAGCCAGTGTGCGTCTTTATTGGTTAAGTGAGTTTCTTGTAGGCAGCATATTGTTGGTTTTTGTTTATAATTCATTCAGCCACTTTGTGTCTTCTGACTTAATTTAATACATTCACATTTAGGTTCATAATTCATATACAGGGACTTGTTACTGCCATTTTGCTATTGCTTTTTTGGTTGTTTTGTAGATCTTTTCTTCAGGTCTTATTGTCTTCTTTTGTGGTTGAGTGGTTTTCTGTGGCTTTACATTTTGATTTCTCACCATTTATTTTTTGCATGTCTATTATAAGATTTTTGTGTTATGGTTACTATGAGGTTTGCAAAAAACATGTTATAGTTATAACAAATCATTTTAGACTAATAACTTACCTTTGATAACTAAGAAAAAATTAAAAAAAAAAAACAAAGCAAACTCCACACTTCAGCTCATTCTCTCCCACTTTTTGACATTTTGTTGTTCCAAGTTACATCTTTTAATACTGCCTATCTATTATATAGTTGTTGTATATGTTATTGTCTTTTTAGGTTTATCCTTTAGTGTTTATACCAAGGATATAAGTGGTTTATTCACTACCCTCATAACATTGGAGTATTCTGAGGTTGTCTTTGTATTTACTTTACTAATGAGCTATGTACCTTCAGATGTTTTCTTGCTACTCTTTAACATTGTTTTCTTTCAGATTGAAGAGCTCTTTTTAGCATTTTTTTGTAGGGCAGGTCTAGTGTTGATAAATTCCCTTAGCCTTTTTTTTTGTCTGGGAAATACTTTATTTCTCCTTCATATTTAAGGCTTAGTTTTGCCAGATACAAAATTCTTGGCTGACAGTCTTCTTCCTTCAGCACTTTGAATATATCATCCTATTCTCTTCTGGCCTGTGGGGTCTCTACTGAGAAATCTGCTGTGAGATATATCAGTGCTCCATTGAATGTTATGTGTTTCTTTTCTTTTGCTGCTCTCAGTATCCTTTCTTTGTCTTTGGTTTTTAATAATTTTGTTATGATGTGTCTTCAGGTGTTCCTCTTTGGATTGAATTTGATCAGCAATCTCTAATCTTCTTGTATCTGGATGCTGTAATCTTTCTCCATACTTGGGAAATTTTCAGTCATTATTTCCTCAAATATACGTTCTAGGTCTCTTCCTTTTTCTTCTTCCTCAGATATGTCAGTTATGCAGAGGTTATTTCACTTGAGGGCATCCCACATTTGCAGTATTTTTGTTTCATTTATTCTTGTTTTTCTGTTTGCTCCTCTGATTGGATAATTTTATATGTTTTATCTTTGAGCTCACTGATCCTTTCCTCTGATTAAGTCTGTTGTTTGAGCTTTCTGTTGAGTTTTTCAATTTTGATAATGTACTCTTTACTTTTAGAATTTCTGTTTGGTTTTTTAAAAAAATGATTCTATTCCTTTGTCATGTTTCTTGTTCCTCTCCTTAATTTTTTTTCCAGATATCATTTAATTTTCTATCTGTATTTTCTTATGAATCCCTGAACATCCTTAAGAGGGTTATTGTGAATTTTCTGCCAGACATTTCACAGATCTACTGTTCCTCTATGTCCATTGCTTATGCTTTGTCTGTTTCCTTTGGTGGTGAAATATTTCTCTGTTCTTTCTTGATCTTTGTGTCTTTACATCGATGCCTGAGCATTTGAGGAGATTCTTTTCTAGGTTTTATAGGTGGTCATTAGAGCTTTGTCTATGGTGTGTGGATTTTTTCCCATTCTGTGTTGGATTAATAGCTACCACCATCACTTAGACTTTGCCTGGGAACTATTCTGTGGTTACTTCCTGCGTAGAGGGAACTTCTTGTGGAGATCAGAACTTAAGGTCCATGCTTGAGATAAATTGCTGCTTAGCTGCTGATTTTCTGGGGAAGGCTTTTCTTGTGGATTGTTAATCACTTCCAGATCTGGGCACAGTGGGAATTCTGGCCCGGGGCTTGAGTCTCTTTGGCAGATTGCACTCCCTGCAGTTCTATCACCCTGATCAATTTCCACTGAGACAAGCTGTCCATGTTGTGCTCCAATATTCCCCTGCTCGGTTAGCCTTTTCTCTGAACTCCAACTGCTTCCTCTGGGGGCAGGTTATATATGTATCCTTCATGAGAACTCACAAGCCTCTGGGCAGTTCCTTTCTCCAGTCAGCTGCTGTCACTTGCTCCTATGTGGGCCCAGGGGAATCCTGCCAGTGGTCTTTATGGCCTGTGGGCTAGTATGGTGTGCTCTGAAGCTCTCCTCTCCCCTGCAGACTCCAAGCAAGTTTATGCAAAGGGAACCATGTAGCTTTTTCTAGCTTCAATCTGTGTGCAGCAGCCATCCTCAGCCCCCTACCAGGATGGTTCAGAATTGACCAGGGTGGCTCAGAAGCGACCAAGGCCCAGAACAATAGGCACCATCCTTATACCCTCTCACCATGGCCTCTTGCACCTTCACAAACTCCATGGGCCTCCCCTTCTCTTTCCCCAGCTACAGCAATATGAGGCTGGTAGTCTTTGCTTTTTAGTAGTTTTAAATTGGCTACTTGTAGGGAGGAGCATTGCTGGGAATCATCTCTTCCACCATTTGGATCAAATAAATTTATTTATATCTTTTTTTTTTTCTTTTTTCCCCTGTGTCAAGGCATCCACAGAATCCTGGAATGTTTCTCTGGCAGGTGGAAAAATACCCTCCTGGGGTTACAACCAGGTGCAGAGCAAGTCTGTGATCTGATTTCCATTTTTAATTTTAGAAGTTACTTGTCAGTTTTATTTTTGTTGCTTTGCAAAAAAAAAAGTTGTTTCCTTTCTTCCTGGCTGCTTTTAAAATACGTTTCCTTCAACTTTAATTTTCAGAAGTTTTACTATGATGTACCTAGGAGGGGTACATTATTATTCATCCTGTGTGAAGTTTGTAGGTCTTCTTGAATCTGTAGCTTGATATCTTTCTTTAGGTTTGAAAAATTATCTGCCATTATCTCTACTGGTATTGCTTTTTTCTCCATTCTGTGTCTTCTTTCCTTTTGATTTCCATTGACATATATATGTGGTGCTTTCATCCTGATGGGAATTTATAATACAAAACCATCTGATGCTAAAATCCTCTGAACTACTCTGAATCGGAAAATGATACAGTTTGAATCTAATACTAAAAACATCACTCTGCTGGTTAATGTAGAAGATGGCCACGAAGCACAGAGTGGAGACAGGAAGTCTAGTTATAAATAATTGTAATCCTATTTTTGACCACTTGCAGTGTGTTTACTTGCTGGCTTTTCTTTCTTTTTCCACTTTCTAAGTGTGGATATTCCCCAAGGCTCTATTTGTATCTTTCTAATCTTCTTTTCCTTTTCTCTTTTAAATAGTTGTCAGTAAGATGTATCTCTCCAATTTTCATTCCTCATTTCTAAGAACCAGTGTTGCATTTCAAACTGACCATTGTATATCTACCCATACCTCAAACCAAGGACTTTTAAAACAAGTATTTTTTTTCTGCCACATATTAGTCCTGTCCTCTGATTTTCAGTTTCTGTTAATGGCGTTATCATACATCCAGCTACTCAGGCTCACACCTATCATTTCAGTAAGTTAAAAGACCTCAAGCATTTTTTCCCCAATATATCTTCCCCACCCTTCTCTACCTTTCTATTACCAAGACCCAATATCAGGTTTCATCTCCTGGACTATTTTAACAGTTTTCTAACTGGTCTTTCTGTATTCAGTCTCCTTTCATTCCAATACACCTAACACAAATATTCCAGGTTAAGTTTCCTAAAGATTCATCATCTAATGTTATTTGCCTGCTCAAAATGTTCAGTAGTTACCAATTGCTTAGTGAATAAAGTTCTATCCTTCAACTTGGCATTCAAAGCCCTTCAAAATAAGATCCCAATTCGTCTCCATATTTATCTCCCATAATGCTTTAACAGAGACAATTTGCTTCAGTCAAACTGGACTAATTGTTACTGTCTGTGCATGTTCCATGCATTCCTTTCTTAGTGTTTTTGTTTGGGGTTTTCTACCCTGACACAAAAGCATCTGACAGCACATGTCATCTTTTGCAATAGCAGAGTAACTACTCTCCTTAGAGATGTGCAGAATATCCTGACCCCAAAGCAGATCACATCATGTACTCTTGCTTTCATTCACCACATTGCTTATCCTTAAAATTAGGTCAAAATTAATAGTGGCACTTCTCTAAAGAAGTCACCTAATAATGACTTGAAATTTGGCAGAGAAATGTAATAAAGAGTGGGCACAGTTATGCTTAGAATCATACAAATTTTTAATAATCTCCAAGTGGGAAAACTTTCTCCTCAGAATTGGGAAAACTTCCAAAAATAACTTGTAGCCAGGGCTGGATTACAAGTGGGTGTTCAGGCTGGTTAATAACAAAATTAAACTGCAGTTCCCAGGAATAATTCATTTCATTGTGTCTTTGGTTAGTAGACTCTGAAGAAAATCCTAACAGAGTATATGAAGTCATACCTTGAGCAATGTGATCATTCTTGAAATTAAGGTGTGTACTCTTATGGTGTCTACTTTGAAAACCAGTCCTCCTTTGATTCCAAACTTATCCTGATTTCTGTTAAGCTTTGTCCCTCTTACTCAAGTTTTCTTTTCCCCATAACACCACACTCTAATTTTAGCCACTGAAATCTTACCACTCTTATAAGAGTAATTATACCTACCCCTTATTGAGCAATTAATATGTGTCTGATCTGTGCTAAGCACTTAAGTTACACTAATGCTCATAGCATGCCTGTGAGATAGTGATGGAGTTTGGATGTGTTGCCCCTCCAAAACTCATGTGGGAATCTGATCCCCAAAGTGGCAGTGTTGGAAACTGATTGAGTCATGGAGGCAGATCCCTCAGGAATGGATTAGTGCTCTCCCTAAGTGGAGGGAGTAATGAGTGAATTCTCACTCTATTAGTTCCCAAGAAAGCTGGTTGTTTACAGGACCCTGGCACCTCCTCTCTCTACCTCTTGCTTCCTCTTGCCACGTGATCTGCCTGTACCTCCTGGCTGCCTGCCACTTTCCACCATGAGTAGAAGCAGCCTGAGGCCCATGCCTGGTACAGCTGTCCCAGAATCTTAAGCCAAATAAACCTCTGTTCTTTATAAATTACCCAGTCTCAGGTATATCTGATATAGCAACACAAAACGGACTAATACAGATAAGTACTTTAATCATTAAAAGCTTAAATATAAGAAGTTAAAATCTTGGAAAGTATAGGTGACCTGCCCATGGTCACAAAACTTAGTAAGAGTTAGGGTATTGTTATAGGCTCTGACGTCTTGATCTTGAAAGGTATCAAAAGGTAAACTCCAAGGTTAACTCTATCAAACATGACAGCTTCCCTTGAAGGTCTAAAACAGAGCTTGTTTACCTGATCACACCTCTCAGCATTGGACAGATCATCTAGGCAACAAATCAGCAGAGTAACCATTATTCTTTCAGAAGGAGAGAAGAAATCTAGGGTTATCAGAGGGGGGAAGGGGAGGGAGAGGTGGATGGGGCAGAGATTGGACAAGAGGCGTAAAGAATAATTATTATTTGTAACAATATATATGCTAGTAATATTGATTTGATCAAGATATCTCAATGTTGAACCCCAAAAATATGTATAATCAATTTTGATTCAATAAAAAATAAAATAAAATAAAATAAAACGGAGCTTATTTAAGCTATCCACTCCAAATTCCTTTCTCTTGGACCTCTCCCTGATGCTCTAAGGCTTATCAAGAGCAGACTTCTTCCAATGGGGAGAGAGCCCCAGGCCCATCATATTTACACCGTGTCACAGGATTTCAAGAAAGACTCTTTAGAGAGAAATCCCCAAAGAGAGAAATTCAAGATTTGTTCACCTCACTGCTCCTCACACTGAAAATTCCACTCTGTAGCTCTACTGAGTGATGATAACCTTATGCCAATACTCTTCCTTGACTTTGGAAGCTTCGTGGAGTTTGTAATGTACAGATAGTACACAATATATCTGTGTATGCTGCTTATATTTATCCATATCATTAGAAAATTAATTATGAAAATCAGAATCCATAAAATAAGTAGAAATATGTTAAATGGTTTCTCTTTAATTCAAAAATCTTAACAAGGAGGTAACATATTTGTAAATGACATAGGCAGACATTTAAGGACGTACAAATTGTGACTGGATGGAAATTGAATGACACCTGAGACCTGAAGTTAACCAAATATTATAGGGTACAAATTTATGTCTTAATCTTTTTTTTTTTTGTGGCTGGTGATCCAAACCCTTGACGTTGGTTGGTGTTGTCAGAACCACGTTCTCCCAAGTGAGCCAACTGGCCAGCCCTACAAATTTATGAAGGTGGAATGTTAGAATTCTTTCACTAACAGACATAATTGGTTCATTTTTATATGATGACTTAATGGTACTATCTTATGAGCCCTTATCTTAAGTCTAGAGGTTTTCTTCCCAAATAAAAACAATATGGGCATAAATTTGAAAGGGATAAAGTGAATCAGTAATATTAACTTTTACATGCAGCTTAAGTATCCCTAATCTGAAAATCTGCAATGCTCCAAAATCTGAAACTTTTTGAGTCCTAACATGACAGTCAAAGGAGTGTTTCGTATTTCAGATTTTCAGATTAGGGATGCTCAACTGGTATCTGCAAATATTTCAAAACCTGAAAAAATCTGAAATCTGAAGCATTTTTGGTTCCAAGCATTTTGGATAAAGGATATTCAACCTGTATAGTGCTTACTGTTTGCCAAGGACTGTTCTAACGACTTTATTTGTATTACTTCATTTAACCGTCATAACTACCCTAGAAGGTAGGTAATTTACTATTATTTCCATTTTACAGATGAGAAAACTGTGGCACACAAAGGTTAAGAAATTTGCTCAGGGTCACATAGCTATTATGTAAATATGATCCCAAGCACTCTGGTACCAGAATTTGCTCTTATCTACTGTATCACACTATGTAAACTTCTAATATGTTCCATCTATGGGAGAGAGTAACAATCTATGGAAGGTGTTATGGTTTGAATGTCTGTCACTTCTACAGCTCATGTTGAAATTTAATTGCCATTATAACAGTATTAAGAGGTGGGACCTTTCAGAGGTTATTAGACCATGAGGAATCCATCCTTATGGGTGGAATTGGTGCCATTATAAAATAGAGTGTTTGGCCCCCTCTTGCTCTCTCTCACCCTCTCACCTTCTGTCATGTGGTGGCATAGCTACAAGGCCCTTGCTAGATGCCAGCACCCTGATCTTGGATTTTCCAGCCTCCAAACTGTAAGTCAGTAAGTTTTTACTCATTATAACTTACCCAGTCTCAGGTATTCTGTTATAGCAGCACAGAAGAAGAGAGAAGGTAAGTTCTCTTCTAATAGATATGAAAATTCAGCTGAACTTGTCTATGATGGGATTACCCTATTCGTTCTTCATGATCCACAGCAGCTGTTTTAAGCCTCTTTCCTCCCTAAACTCTCAATAACCACTGTTATCTGCCACGCTGATGATCAATATTCATCTTTAACTCATCATCTCTTCATCTATTCTCTCCAATCCCTGCAACCTTATAGATAGAGCCTATCTGTTACTACCTTCTGAGAAGACTGGCTTTCTAGTCTTATACTTTATTTCACTCTCAGCATGTTTCTCTTCCATTTTGGTTATGTATCCCCTGCCTAGAAAGGTAAAATCCCCAAATTTCCCAATTTTTCCCATGGGACTCTATTTAATAGGCATTATGCTAGTAAATAGGCATTACATGAAATAAAATAATTGACTTTCTGGGAAACTAAGCTTGGGAAATATTGGATTCAAATTTAAATCTGCCCTTTACTAATTATATTAATTTGGTAAAATGACTTAACCTCACTGCATCTCATTTTTCCTTGTCAATGAAATGAAGCTAAATATATTATCTACTTCACTGATTTGTTGCAATATTATATGAGGTAATGCATGTAAATCACTTTGTACAGTGCCTTGGTCATAGGCAGTATTCAATACTTTTACAGCTGCTGTTATTAAATTATAATCATTATTTTATCAGAAGTCAGAGCAGAGCTATTAAAGTTAAATTGTGACCAAGTCTGCAATCTCCTGGAAGCATATTGACCAGATCTTACATGCAGCGAAGCCCAAATTCTGCTCTGTGAATGAATGTTTCATCATCTGTGCCAATACTTTTAAAAAATACAGATGTCCAGGCTCTGTTCCTGAAGATACTGATTTAGTATATTTTATAAAACTAATTTGAAGACAGATTTGGGAACCACCAACTTAGAAAATAATATTCGTGTTCTCTAGCATAGCATTCAAGGCTTTACATGATCTGGCTCTATCCTGCCTTTATATTTTCAGCTTTCTGCTATAATAGTAAGGAACACTTTTGAAATAGAAGTTTTCGGACCCTACATGGTATCTAGAAAAGAGAGGGGTTGTAATTGATGGGCAAAAATTCTCTAGTCAATACAAACAGTGCCAATCAGCAGCAGAAGTTTCAAACCTGGATGCACACACCAAAAAAAAAAAATCACATAGGGGCAGTGTTAAATATAGATATCATTGGAATATCTTCCTGGAGTTTCTGATGGAACCAATCTGGGATGAAGTTTAGGAATATAAATTTTTTGAAAAGCTCTTCTGGTGATTCCAATAAGGAGTTAGGCTTGGAATCCACAGTGTATTCTCTCTATGTCTACATTTGTTGAGATTGGAGATCATATTTTTTTCACTTGTTTATACTGTCCGAAATCAGTAACCCACAGTTTACACAAAGTAGGTGCTCATTTATTGATCTAAGTAAGGGAGGATGATTGGTTTGCTTGAAATGGGAGATAACTTTTTGCTTTGTCACCATAATGACTTAATTTGTATCACACATATTCTCCTTTGGGATAAAAGGGAAACAAGGCATCCAATTATTTTATTCCTGACTTCCCTGAAACTACTTATAAGGTGACTAGAGATGGAGAAGTTTATGCTCTTCGATGGTGAAAAAATCCAAATGTAACCAACTTGGACTAGCACTATGCATTCAAAAATATTTAAAATTTTCTTTTTGTAGTCTTTTATCTATGAAAGAAGGAAAATGAATTATTTAGATCCAAAGTTGCAGCATTTTGTTTAAAAGTACAGGTTTTGGATTCATACTTCTTATGTTCAATATATTTCTTGGCCCTTTGCCAGTTGTGTAACCTTAGGCAAGTTACTTAACGTCTCTGTGCCTCAGATTTCTCAACCAGAATATGGGGGATAGTATTAGTTTCTACTTCATACAATTGTTATCAGTATTAAATGACATAATGAATATAATTCACTTAAACAGTTCTTGACAAATAAGACATGCTGACTATTTATTTCCTTGCAACTAATGAGGAATTTTCTACATACATATATCACAATTTCTGTAGAGTTCTTATCTCATTCCCTGAAATATACACTTGTGAAATAAACAACCTCTTACATAGAAGCCACATTTCCCAAATGGTGATGGAGTTGCAAAATCTGGCAATGTGTTGTAGAGGAGAGGTTTCCAAGTACTGATACTTGATCACGTTTTCCTCAGTCTGTGAAAAGTGAGAAAGATAAAATGGTATGATTGCCAATTGTTCTTTTTTGCAAAGAATTGCCCTTTAGACACAGATTATTTCATTCCTACATTTTTTTTTATCTTTCCACTTAAATATTCTTTAATTTCTTTCAACAACGTTTTACAGTTTTTAGTGTACAAGTACTGCACTTTTTTGTTAAATTTATTCCTAAGCATTTTATTCTTTTTGATGTTATTGAGAATGGAATTTTCTTAATTTCATTTTCAGATTGTTGCTAACGTATGGAAATACAACTGATTTTGCATATTACTCTTGTATCTTGTGACCTTGCAGAACTTGTTTATTCTAGTTTTCTCACTGAATTCTTTAGGATTTTCTATGTACAAGATTCATATCATCTGTGAATAAAGAGTTTACTTAGTTTTCAATCTTTTGTTTTTCTTGCCAAATTGCCTTGTCTAGAATCTCCAGTACAATGGTGAATAGAAGTGGTGAGAATGTACATTTTTATCTTGTGCCTGATCTTACTGGGAAAGCATCAAGTCTTTCTTTCATCATTAAATATGATGTTAGCTGTATGTTTTTTCAGAGATGCTCTTTGTCAGGTTAATGAGTTCCCTCAAGAATGTCCTTTCCGTTTGCTTGTTGTAACAACTTCAAAAAAAGTATAGTTGTTACTTCATTCCTACATTTTGAGGATTAAAATTTCCTCTTTTGGGGAATGACATAATGGCTTAGAGGTATGATTTTTAAATTTCCATACTTGGAGAACAGTTTTAAGTGACAAACCTACGTCGGGACTCTAAATTTTTTTGAGATTTTACTGGTCCGTGAAATACAGTAGTTTAAGAACCACTATGCTAAGGCCTATGATCATTATGAGATTAATTTAAAACTGAAACATCAAAGCAGAAATTCTCACTTCTTTTTGCTCTCTGCCAGTGCAAATACACATTTCTTCCAGATGTCTTGTGAATATGGTTTTGGTGTTCAGTTGACAACTTCCCAGGACAGCTGTGACCTTGACATTAAACACAGCAAAAGACTTTGCTCGAACCTTTGACAAGAGGCATGATTCATGACGGTGGTGTCAGTGATCTCCAGTTGTCATTTTAGGAGTTTTTATGTACTTCACAAGCAGAAAAATGACTTAGTGTGCTTTTAGCAGTTAAACAATTAAGACATGAGAATATTAGAGGGGACTATTACTTCCATTGTCTAATGCTCACACGCTAATTCCATCAAAAAGGAAAGAACTTCCTGTATTGTATCATAAAAAACGAAGAGAACTTCCTGTGTTGTACTGAAGCATCACAAAATGCATCTATAAATCCTTTGTAAATATTAAAGCTACAGAGAAATGCAAAATATTATTAGATACTGCCCACTTAAAAGCTACTCCCTCCACTTTTTAAAATTAGTTTTAGTATTACATAGATACAACTTTTCATGTGCTAGAGAAAAGACTTAGGCAGTGTGTTTAGATACTCCCTCTAAAACACTACTTTGATGACCTCAGTTATGTTTAAAATTGCTTTAAAAATACTGGACTGCGGCTTCTTGATGGTTGGTTAATAAGCAATATTTATCTGGAATTTCCGGACTTTCCAAATAAATTTAAGATGAGTATCATGTATATAAAATATAAAATTATAAATATAAAGTATCAAATGAATGTAAATGTAAATAAAGATAGTAAAACCACTCACTATAAGTCAACTCTCCATATCTGTGGGTTCTGCATCTGGATTCAACCAATTGCAGATGGAAAATATGGTTAGGCCTATGATGGTTGTGTCTGTAGTGAACATAGACAGACTTTTTTTCTTGGCATTATTTCCTAAACAATACAAGTACTCACATAGCACTTACATTGTCTTAGGTATTAAAAGTAATCTAGAGATAATTTAAAGTATACAGGAGGATGTACATAGACTATATGCAAATACTATGCCATTTTATATCAGGGACTTGAGCATCTATGGATTTTGGTATTCACGGGTGGTCCTGTAACCAATCCGCCATGGATACCAAGGGAACACTGTAGTTAAAAATGAAAATCACTGCATAAACCGAGATTGCTTTTATATCTGATTTCCACTGAGTGTCTGCAATGTATGACTTTCTCTAAATAAAGTTGTATAATAGTTTTAAAGCTTATTTTTTGTTTGTATTTAACTTAATATTTTTATTGGATATTTTATTTTCGAGCTAATCTTTAGCTATCTATTAATGATCATTTTATTCTTTGGCTAATGCTTTATAATCACAATATTATAAAATGCACATTTTATTAATAAATGACGCTTTCTTACAATTCAATAGCATAAGAAATTGATGACCTCAAGAAGGTGAAAAAAATGTAATGAAGTTGTTAGCTTAAAGATTTTGTTTTGTTTTTTGTAGATTCAAGCCATCTAAGTGCTAGGTTGAGCAAGATTGGCCAGAAAACTCAGTAAAGAAACCATTCATTAATTCAACCCTACAGTCACACACTCAGCACACATTTATTGATGCTCACTGTATGTTAGAAATTGTTCATGATACAGAGGATAAAGTAGTGAACAAAATGGATATCATTCCTTCTCTCAAATTGTTCAGAGTCTAGTTGGGAAGACATAATTAAAATCACAGTTATAGGGAACATGATACGTTACACGTAGTATGTAAAAAGGAGGCACTATAGTATAGGGGTTAAGTGCTCTGGCTCAGGAGTCTGGCTGTCTGGTTGGATTCCCATCCCTAGTTTTATCCACTATATGACATAAGCAAAAATACTTAACCTCTCTCATTCATAGTTTATTCATATGCACAATGATGATAATAATTGTATCCATCTCATAGGGTTGTTTTGAAAATAAAGTAAGATAATCCATTTAAAGAATTGGGCACAAAGCACTCAATATATGTTAAAGAATGTTATTAATGAGCTCACAGGTTGCTGTGAGGGGTAATAAGGAAAGGACATAGAGGTGATAGTGAGTAGTTGTAGGGTTGGAACTTCCTTCGGGAGTTGATAGCTTTGGGAAAAGTATGCATGTATTTTGAGAACTTAAAATTGTTTAGTGTAGTGGGCAAACAATCATTGGTTAGTTTTGAACATGTACATGAGCACCTTGGTGGACTTCCAGTTGAGTATATCCAGTAGACAGTTGGCTATAGGTCTGAAGTACAGTGGAAAGATCGGGGCTGAAGCTTTGGGAATCATAAGCATGTAAGTGATGGTTGAAGTCATGAACATGGATAATGGAGAAGGAAGCAATTCAAGGAGATTTGACTGTAGAGTTAGTGATTAATGTTATAGAAACATCACTCTGAGAACAGTGTGGAGGATTGATTTCGGATGAGTGGTGGGGTTGCTGCTCAGAGGTTGATAGCAGCAAGACACTAGAAGTCAAGTTTATGAGATATTGATTTAAAAAGCATACTAATACAATTTCTCTAAATAATAATTCATTATAACATGAAAAAATGAAGTAATAAGAATAACTATGTAAATAATCATACAAAATGTATACAAAAATTTAGTGATATTTGCTTCAAAGTTACTATTTTAGGAAATCATACACTACTATAACAAAAAGTGTACTTTTTGATATATGTTAGTATGATTTTTTTTCCTTTTCCTTGCACTGAACTCTCTATTATTCTAGAAGAGCCATATGTGTGTCTGGTGAGATTTAGGATGGTTACAGCAGAAATTGAAAGACATAGTCAGTTAAAACATAATATGGATTAGGTTGAGGCCCTAATGTGAGAGGTTTTATAACTGAAGTTGAAGGAGGTGTTTTCCTTTTGAAAGACAGGCTTTGTTGAAAGGGAGAATTTTCTATTGTCTTATGTGTTTGCTACACTTGTTTATATGGGAAATTTTATTTTACAATAGAGTAGAGCAGAAAACTTTTGGATTGGGGACAGGCACTTTGTGGGGGAGGGATGAAGACAATGATGGTAGAAGACGTCATGATATCTGTTTTCTCCCTGATCAGCCCATGGACTAGACTGAACATCTAATGTGAGAAGTTTTGAGAGTAAAGTTGAAGGAGCTGTTTTCATGAGATGTGGTAAAACTTTCTGTCTTAGCTGATGTTTTAATAAAAAGATGGTAAAACATGATGCATCAGAGCTCAGGTATAAAGGAATGACAGAGACTTGAGAAGATTCTGTTATCAAGAAAGAGAAGCTTTACCCTATTAGCTTTGATAAGTAGTCTGTAGATAATTTAAAAATTTCATCTCTTCCATATTTGGACAAACATGGACTTCACCATATGTAGTCTAGACCTGACAAGTTCTATCAGGAAGTGAGTTAAGATGCCCAAGTTATCAAGATGTAAAGTGGAATATTACACAGTAGCTTGGCAAATATAAATATTGTATCCCAGTTTTCAAGTCTTCAATTCCATATGTGTTAACACTGTTTCAGAGACATGTCTACCAAGATATATAGCTTGACACCAACTGTGATTTTCACAAGATCAAGCAAACTAAGCATGTCATAATTAGTGTTAGTAGTCTTTAAGTTTTGTGGGAGCATGAGGAGGGCACACAGCAATCCACTAAAATCTCATATTCACATTAGATATTTCATTTTCCAAAGACCCTTCTTAGCCAAGCTTCTTATGGGATTCTGTATTCTTTAATTCCTTACACAGTGGAAAGTTTCTGGCCCCTACCTTTTTTGGATTACATATACTTCTACCACATTCAAATACTTACCCTTTGATTATACCCTGAACATTTTTGCAGGATTTCGTCAAAGTGCTGAAGTAGAAAGGGCCCTACATTTATCTGGACCTGCTTACCTTAGAAGGCCCTATAAAGGACAAATTTTTGTACTTCAGCATGTGCCTTGGAGATTTACCCCCAACAGTATATCAACATATTTCTTCCAGTGAATTCTGATATTACATGTTAAATAAATAAAATGCTTTGCTTTTATCATATCATTATTCTATGATTTTAATATATTTGTTTAAAAATGAGTTTGAAAACTTCAGAACCAAGTGTGTTGTTTAAATTCTAAATATTTTGGGGGTTTCTTTTTCAGATATCCTTTTGATATTGATTTCAAATTTAATTTTATACTGGTCAGAGAATATACTCTGTTGTATTCTAATCTTTTAGAAATATATGAGGACTCATTTTATGGTTGAACATGTAGTCTATCTCAATGAAAGTTCTATGTGCACTTGAAAAGAATGTGTATTACACAATGGTTGTCTGAATATTTTACAAATGTCAATTAAGTTAATTTGGTTGTTAGTTTTGTTTACACCTTCTGTATAGCATGGTTTAAATCTTCTATTGAGTTTTGGTCTGTCTTATATCAATTACAGAGAGAAAAATATTGCAATCTCCAACTGTAATTATGGATTAGTCTGTTTTTTTTTTCCAGTTTTGTCAGTTTTTGCTTCTCATATTTTGAAACTCTGTTGGTAGTTGTGTACACTTCTACTGGTATTCCGTCTTTCTGCTGAATTGACCCATTTATCAACATGAAATATTCTGTGTTTTGATATTTTCTTTGATATTAATGTAGCTTCTCCAGCTTTATAATGATTACTCTTTTCATAATACATTTTTTGTTTCTATTTTGTAGCCTATCTGTGCCTTTATATTTAAAGTGAGTTTCTTGCAAACAATGTATAGTTGGGCCTCGTTTTTATTATCCAGCTGATTTAAACTTAATGGGATTGTTGTTATATTGGTTTAAATCTACCATATTGTTACTTGCTTTCTGTGTACCCCATCTCTTCATTTTACAATTTGTTTTGAATTACTTTTTATGATTATTTTTTTCTTTTTTATTGGCTCCAGGAATTTAAGGAAAACTCTTCAATCATTAGCTGATCACTAAGCTAGCTAACGAGAGACTATAGTGGCCACAGATGACAAAGAATGCAGACTTTACAGAATTAGTTCAGGAAAGTAACTAAACAAAACAACAACAAACAGCAACAACATTGGGGAGGAGGGAGAATCTAATTTTCAGACTTGACCATTTATATTATTTTAAATGTCCACTTTTCAACAACAAAAAAATAAAAGACATGCACAGAAAAAAGAAAGTGTGGCACAAATACAAGATAAAAAGTTATTAACTAGAAACAGTCCCAGGGGACACTGATATGGATTGAATTGTGTCCCTCAAGTTTTATATATTATAAGCTTGATCCTCATTGTAACTGTTGAGGGTGGGGGATTCTATTATGGTAATTGAAAAGTGGGGCCTTTAAGAGATCACTAGATTCTTAGGATTATGCCCTAATGAATGAATTAATAATGGTGGTCATAGGTGTGGTTCTGAGGGCTTTAAAAGGAGAGCACATGAGAGTCTTTCTCTCTCTGCTCCACCATTTTCTGCCATGTGAGACCCCTGCATTGCCATAAAGCCACTTCCGAAGAAGACCCTCACCAGATGTGTTCCCTGGACTTTGGACTTCCCAGCCTCTGAAACTGTAAGCAATAAATCTCATTTTCTTTATAAATCACCCAATTTCATTAATTTTTTTATAAGCAACAAAAATGGGCTAATACAGATGTGCAGACATTGGACCTACTAGACAAATACTTTAAATCAGTTATTTCACATATGTTTAAAGAACTAACAGAAACCATGTCTAAAGAACTACAGGAAAATGTGAGATGATGTCTCACCAAATAGAGACTATCAATAAAGAGAAAATATACAAAAAAGTAGAAATTCTGGAGTTGAAAAGTACAGTAACCAAAATGAAAAAATTCACTTACCGGGTCTCAACAGCAGGTTTGAGGAGACAGTAGAAAGTATTGGTGAACTTAAAGATAGGTGTCATAAATTTGTTCAATACAGTTGCTGCCTGGGCATCCAATTTTAGGCCTGACATATGTTGTTTGAAACCCAGTCATACCCCATCACCTTTGGCCTATTTAAAACTTTCCCTCCTGTGTGATTGTTATATAGCACACTTGTTCTTCATCTCACTGACACAAAATCCAACACACCCATAGCTGCTGATCACAGTAAAACCTAATGGTCAACACCAGAGTCATGTAAATAAGTTCTTCCCTTTGTGTATGCTTTCTTTAAATTAGCCAATACACAGGCCCCATGGGAAAACCTAAGGGATAATGCCCATGGACCTTAATAAAGGCTTATTCTCACAGGTCCTCTCTCTTGCTTCCTACCTGCTTGCTGAACTCCCTGCTACCTCCAGACTTTCTGTCACCCATGCTCCCACATCAGCACCCTTAACATCTTTGGGATCTATAAGCAATAAATTTCATCTGTTTCATGCATTGTGGTTTCACCTCCTAATTGTGTCTCACCTGGCTAACACATCTGAACCTAACTTTCCCCAGGTTAGACCTCTCCTAGAGAGTGGCTATTTTGGGTTAGGGCCACTTTCTCAAGAGACTCCTCAAGAAAGAAACCATAAAAATAAAAATTGTAATAATAGGCCAATTGAGAGTACTGAGTCTGAGAACAACAACAACAACAACAACAACAACAAAAAAAAACTGAAAAATGAGCACAGCCTAGAGACCTATGTGACACAATTAAGTGTATCAACATATGCATAATGGCAATGCCAGAGGACAAGGAGAGAGAAAGAAGGGAAGAAAGAAGACTTGAAGAAAAAGGGGTTGAAAACTCCTTAGTTAAATAAGTTTATCTGTTTGTTTATCCATCTAAGAGGCTCAACAAACACCAAAGAGGATAAATTCAAAAAGTTTCACATCAAAACAAACACATCATAAGTAAACTATTGAAATCCAAAGACAGTGAATATTGAAAGTGGCAAGAGAGAGGTGACTCATGATATACAAGAGATCCTCATTAAGATTAATAGTTGATTTTTTTGAAAAACCGCGGAGACTAGCAGAAAGTCAGATGACATAGAGTGCTGAAAGAAGAAACTGTCAATAAAGAATTGTAAAACTGGCAAAACTGTCTTTCAAAAATTAGGCAGAAATTGAGATATTCTCACATAATGAAAAACTGACAGCATTACTCCCTTGAAGAACTGACCTACAGGAAGTAATAAAGGGCGTGTTTTAGGTGGAACTGAGAGGACACAAGACAGTAACTCAAATCCACATGAAGAAATAAAGAGACCAATAAAGGTAAATACTGAGGTAAATATGAATGACAGTCCAAATATGATTGTTTTTGGATTGTAACTCTTTATTTCCCCTATCTGATTTAAAAGACAACTGTACAAAGCAATGATTATAAAACTATGTTCTGGGGCATAAAAAGTTATGTAGATGTAGTTCGTATGACAATAACAGTACAAAGGAGGGAGGAAGAAATAGAACTATATGGATCAACATTTTGTATGCTATTAAAATTAACATGATATTAATCTGAATTAGATTGTTATAAATTAAGATGTTAATTGTAATCTCCAGGGCCACCACTAAGAGAATAACTAAAATAAATTATACTAAAAGAAACAACAAGAGAATTAAAATGGTACTAAAAAAAATCTACTTCATACATCAAAAAGGGAGTAATGGAGAATAGAGAGAAGAAAAGACATAAGACACAGAGAAAACAAATGGCAAAATGGCACATGTATATTCCACTTTATTAGTAGTTACATTAAATGCAAATGGATTAAAAACTCTGATTAAATGGCTGAGATTGACAGAATGGATTTAAAAAACATTATCCAAATATATGTGTCTACAACAGAAACATTTAAGATTCACAGACACAAATAGGCTGAAAAAGTAATAGAGTGGAAAAAGATATACTATTTAAACTGTAATGAAGAGAGAGCTAGAGTGACTGTATTAATATCAGACAAAATAGATTTTGTACCCAGGTGAACAGTGCCACTCCCTATTCAGGTCCAAAGAGAACCCATGAATGTGACCTTATTTGGAAATTGCATATTTGAAGATGTAATCGAGTTAGAATGAGGCTATAACAAACATGATCACTAAATGTAATGTGGTATTTCAGATGAGCTCCTGGAACAAAAACAGAACATTAGGTTAAACTAAGAAAATCTGAATAAAACATGAACTTTAGTTAATAATGATGTGTAAATATTGATTCATTTATGGTAACAAACGTACTATACTGACCCAGAAAACTGGCTGGGGGATTGAGATATCTTGGTAGACAAAAATCTCTAGTCTGGAATTTACTTGCTATGTGATCAGGTTATGTCCTTTGATTTCTTTAATCCTTAGTTTTCCCATTTGTACAACAGTCCCATATATCTTACAAGTTTTGGGGAATTAAAAATAGATAATGTGGGTTTAGACACTTTTTAAAATTGTACATATTTATGGGGTACAGATTTATATCACAATACATGCACACAATGTGTGATGATCCATTCAGGGCAATCAGCATATTCATCATTGCAACCCAATCATTTCTTTATGATGTGCACATTTGATCTCCTCTCTTCTAGCCATTTGGTAACATGTAATAAATCATTGTTAACTATAGATTTCTGGGTCTTCTGTACACCAGCAAGACTTATTTTTCCTGTCTAGCTATAATTTTGTGTCCATTAACTAGCCTCACACCATCCTCCCTCCTCTTATCCCCTCCCAACTCTAGTAACCACAATTCTTCCCTCTCCTTTTAACAGTTCAACTTATTAGTATTTGTTTTTTTGTTTGTTTGTTTTGTTCTTTTTTTTAGGTCCCACATATGAATGAAAATGAGATATTTCTCTTTCTATGTCTTGCTTATTTCACTTAGCATAAATTTCTCTAAGCTCATCTATGTTGCTGCAAATAGCAGAATTTCATTCTTTTTTATGGCTGAGTAGTATTCCATTGTGTATATGTACCACATTTTCTTCATCCAGTAGTCTGTTGATGGACATTTAGGTTGGTTCCATATCTTGGCTATTGTGAGTAAAGCTGCAATAAACATGGGAGTGCGGGTATCCTTTAACATGATGCTTTCTATCCTTTGGGTTTAGAACCAGTAGTGGGATTGCTGGGTTTCATGGTTAGTTCTATCTGTAGTTGTTTGAAAAATCTCCATACTGTTTTCTAAAATAGATATATGTATTACATTCCCATCAACAACATATAAAATTTCTCCTCTCTCTGCATCCTTGCCAGCATTTGTCATTTTTTGTCTTTTTGACAATAGCTAGTCTAACTGGGGTGAGATGATAATCTCATTGTGGTTTTGATTTGTGTCCCCCTGATGATTCGTGATGTTGAGCATTTTTTCTTATACCTGTTAGCCATTTGTATCTTCTTTTGAGAAATGTCTATTCAGCTACCATGTCCTTGGGCACTGAATGTATTTCCACTTTTTTGGTGCCCTATTTAAATTTCTTTTATCAGTGTTTTGTAGTTTTCATTGTAGAAATCTTTCACCTCCTTGGTTAAATTTGTTCCTAGGTATTTTATTTTTTTGGTAGCTATTTTAAGTGGGCTTGCTTTCTTGATTTCTTTTTCTGCTAGTTCACTGTTGGTGTATAGAAGTGCTACTGACTTGTGTATATTGATTTTATAACCTGCAACTTTACTGAATTTGTTTATCAGGTCTAAGAGATTTTGGGTAGTCTTTAGATTTTTCTGTATATAACATCATGCCATCTGCAAACAGGAAAAATTTGACTTCCTCTTTTCCAACTTAGATGCCCTTTATTTCTTTCTCTTGCCTAATTGCTCTGGCTAGAATTTCCAGTACTGTATTAAATAAAAGTGGTAATAGTGGGCATTCTTGTCTTGCTCCCATTCTTAAAGGAAAAGCTTTCAACTTTCCTCACTTAAGATAATGTTAGCTGTAGGTTTGTCATATATAGCTTTTATTGTGTTGAGACACTTTCCTTCTATTCCTAATTTGTTGAGAGTTTTTTTTTTTAATCATGAAACGATGTTAAATTTTATTAAATGTTGTTTCTGCATCTATTGAGATGATCATATGGTTTTTGTTTTGCATTTTGTTGATGTGGTGTATCACATTTATTGATTTGCATATATTGCATCCCTGGGATGAATTCCACGTGATCATGGTATGTAAACTTTTTGACATGCTATTGTATTCTGCTTGCTAGTATTTTGTTGAGATTTTTGCTTCTAAATTCATCAAGAATATCGACCTGTAGTTTTCTTTTTGTTGTTGTGTCTTTGTCTGGTTTTGGTATCAGATGGATGCTTGCCTCATAGAAAGAGTTTGGGAGAATACCCTCTGTTTCATTTTTTTGGAATAGTTTGAGAAGAATTGGTATGAGATCTTTAAAAGTTTGGTATAATTCAGCAGTGAAGTAATCTGATCCTGGGCTTTATTTTATTGGGGAAATTTTTATTACTGATTCAATCTTGTTGCTTATTATGGGTCTGTTCAGATTTTCAATTTCTTCTTGGTTCAGTCATGGTAGGTTGTATGTATAGAAATTTATCCATTTTCTCTAGATTTTCAAATATGTTGGCTTATAGTTGTTTATAATAGTCTCTAATTATTCTTTGTATTTCTGATTAATCAGTTGTAATGTCTCCTTTTTCATTTCTGATTTTTGATATTTGGGTCTTCTCTCTTATTTCTTTGCCTAGATAATGGTATGTCACTTTTGTTTATTTTCTCAAAAAACCAACTTTTCATTTCATTGATTGTTTGTATTGTGTATGTTTTTTTTTTTTTGTCTCTATTTTATTTAGGTCTACTCTGATTTTTACTATTTTTATTTATTATTTTTATTATTGGGTTGGATTGTCCTTGCCTTTCTAATTTCTTGAGGTGTAAGATTGGGTTTTTTATTTAAAATCTTTTAACTTTTTTGATGTAAGCACTTACTGAAATAATTTTTCCTCTTAGTATTGCTTCTGCAATATACCATAGATTTTGGAATGTTGTGCTCATATTTTCACTTCTTTTGATAAAATTTTTGATGTCCTGCTTTATTTCTTCTTTGACCCATTGATCATTCAGGAACATATTGTTTAATTTCCATGTATTTTTATAGTTTCCAAAGTTTTTCTGGTTATTAATTTCTAGTTTCATTATGTATGGTCCGAAAAAAATACTTGATATGATTTTAATCTTTTTCATTTTGTTCAGACTTGGTTTGTGTCCTAACATGGTGTCGATCCTGAAGAATAACCTGTGTGCTGATGAGAAGAATATATATATTCTAAAGTTGTTCGCTGAAATATTCTGTAATATCTTCCAAGTCCATTTAATCACTTTATTTATTTTTCCCACTGGTTTTAAGGATCTTTCTTTCTTTCTTTCTACTTTCTTTTATTGAAACATAGTTTATTGTACATATCTGTGAGATACAGAGTTGAATATAAATACCTGTGTGCAATATGTGATGATCAAATCAGGATAACTAATATATTCCACATTATACAATGTAATCATTTTTCATGACCCTTTAACAATTCTTTCCTTCCCCCCTCTGCTCCCCATTTCTTACCTCTGGTAACCTCAGTTCTGTTCTATCTTTTTGAAAGTTCAACATATTATTGTGATTGTTGTACCTTTCTTTCCTTTTAAATTTATTTGTTTATTTTTTACCTCCCACTTATGAATGAAGACATGGTCTATTTCTGTTTCTGTGCCTGGCTTATTTCACTTAACATAATTTTCTCTAAATTCTTCCATGTTGCTGTGAATGGCAGTATTTCATCCCTTTTTATGGCAGAGTAGTATTCCATTGTGTATACTACATTTTCCTAATCAATTCATCCAACAATGGACATTTTGGTTGTTTCCAACTCTTGGCTATTGTAAATAAAGCTGCAATAAACACAGGAATGCAGGTATCCCTTTGACATAATGATTTCCGTTCCTTTAAGTGGTGGAATTGCTAGATCATATTGCAGTTCTATCTCTAGTTGTTTAAGGAAACTCTGTAACATTTTTATAAGGGCTGCACCAATTTACAGTCCCACCAACAGTGTAGGAGTCTTCCCCTTTCTCTTCATCTTCACCAGCATTTTTTATTCTCTATCTTTTTGATAATAGCTACTCCAACGGGGGTGAGATGATATCTCAATGTGATTTTGATTTGCGTTTACCTGATGCTAAGAGATGTTGAGCATTTTTTCATGTGTCTATTGGCAATTCATATATCTTCCTTTGAGAAATTCCTATTCAGCAAGTTTGCCCATTTTTTAAATTGGGTTATTTGGTTTTTTCCTGTTAAGTTGGTTGAGTTCCTTGTATATTCTGCACAATAATTCTTCGTCAGAAGCATATTTTGCAGATATATTCTCTCACTCTGTAGGATGTTGATAGAGTTTTGATATGTTGTCCCCTTCAAAGCTCATGCAGAAATACTATTCACAACTTGGCAATGTTGGGAGGGGTTTGGATCATGCAGTGGGCAGATCCTTCATGAATAGTTTAATACACCCCATGGGGTGTAGTGAGTGAGTTCTCACTCTATTAGTTTCCACTTGAGCTGGTTGTTTAAAAGAGCCTGGCACCTCCCCTCCCTCTCTCTCTTTTTCCCACCATTCTTGCCATGTGACACCCTTCATTGCTGTAGGGTCACCTCACTAGATGTGTTCCCTTGACTTTGGACTTCCCAGCCTCAAAACTATAAGCAATAAATTTTGTTCTCTTATAAATTATTCAGTTCCATGTATTCTGTTATAAGTAACAGAAATGGGTTAATACAGATGTCCTTTCACTCAGTTAATTGTTTATTTTTAGTTTGGCATAATCCCATTTATTTCTTTTTCCTTTTGTTTCCTGTGCTTTTGGTGGCATATTCATAAAGTCTTTGCACAGTCCTACTTCCTAAAGTGTTTCTCCTATGTTTTGTGTTATGAATTTTATAGGTTCTGGTCTTATATTTAATTCTTTAATCCATTTTCAGTTGATTTTGTTATATGGCAAGAGGTACAAGTCTACCTTCATTCTTATACATATGGATGTTCAGTTTCCCTAGCACCATGTATTGAAGATATAGTCTTTTCTCCAATGTATGTTCTTGGTGCTTTTGTCACAGAAACAGAAAAAAACAATCCTAACAACATTCATATAGAGCAACAAAAGATCCTGAAGACAAAGCAATCCTGAGCAAAAGAAATAAAGGCAGATGCTTAACACTACCTGACTTCAAATTACTCTACAAAGCTATAGTAAGCAAAACAGCATGATACTGGCATAAAAATGGACACTCATACTAATGGAACAGAATACAGAACCCAGAAATCAACCCACATACCAACAGCCAACTGATCTTCAGCAAAGGCAAAAAGTACAGTTTAAATAAAATATTTCTCTGCATATTTTTTTTAGATGATTTGTTCAGTGCTGGGAAAAGAGTGTTGAAGCCCTCAGCAATTATCATATTAGAGTATAACTCTCTTTACATCCAACATTTACTTTATATATATCTAGGTGCTCCAATGTTGGATGCATATATATTTCTGATTATTATATTATCTTGATCCTTTTATCATTATATAATGTCCTTCTTTGTCTCTTTATATAGTTCTTTGTTTAAAGCATATTTAATCTGACATAAGTATGGCAACTTCTGTGTGTTTTTGGTTTCCATTTGCATGGAATGCCCTTTTCCATTACTTCACTATTAGTCCATCTGTGTATTGGTGAAGTGAATTTCTTGAAGGTAGTGTATTGTTGGGTCTAGTTTTTTAATACATTTAATCTTTTAATTTTAATTTTTAATTTTTTAATTTTTAAAAAAATTAAAATTTTTCTAAATTTTAATTTTAAGAAATTTTAAATTAATTATTTAAAATTTAATTTTATTTAAATTTTATAAAGAGGAAAAATAAAATGGATAAAAGCAGATGACAGTATAAGAAATACATAGAACATGTTTGAAAGATTGAATGTGTGAGTAATTAGGATCCCAGTAGAAGAAAAGAGTAGAAAAGGCAGAAGTGATATTCAAATATATTATAGCCAAAGATTTTTGAAACTAATGAAAGATATAAAAACACCCATTCAAGAAGCTCAATGAACTCTAGAAAGGAAACCACAACTAAATGAACTCCAAGCAAGTTACATCAAAAGGAAACCACAGCTAGACACATCATAAACTCCTAAAAACCAAAGATAAATAAAATCTGAGAGTATTTGTCACAAACAAATTTGAACTAAAACGATTCTTAAAGGGAATACTTGAGATGGAAGAAAAACAACCTCAGACTGAAACAGTAAGCATATAGAATAACTGAACAACACAATTCAGAATTTGACCTAATTGCGCATATATTTATGTATATGTATATAAATACACACACACACACACACACACATATATAAAATTAGATTCCATTTCTGCTATAACAAATTACCCCAAACTGAGTTACTTAAAAAAAACACAAATTTATTCTCTTATATTTCTGGAGGTTAAAAGCCTGAAATTAGTCTCACTGGGCTAAGGTTTAGGTATGTTGGCAGGATTGGTTCCTTCTGAAGGCTTTGAGAGGAGTATATTAGTCAGGGTTCTACAGAGAAACAGAACCAATAGGATGGAGAGATATGTAAGTATATGTTTATGTGTATGTATATGTATGTGTGAGTGTATGGAACTAACTCATGCAATTACGGAGCTGAGAAATCCCAAGACCTGCAGTTGACAAGCTGAAGATCCTAGGAGAGCCAATGTGTAGTTCCAGTACGAGTTCAAAGGCCTGAGGACCAGAAGAACTGATGGTATAAATTCCAGGTGAAAAAGCTGGCAGTCTTGAGATCCAAAAAGCGTTGATGTTTCAGCTCAGGTCCAAATGACAGAAAAGAATAATGTCTGTGCTTCAAGTAGTCAGACACATCTTACTCAGCTTTTTGATTCTGTTGAGGTCTTCAATTATTTCGGTGATGCCCACCCACTTTGGTGATGGTGATCTTTACTCAGTCTACTGATTCAAGTGTTAATCTCTGGAAACACCATCACAGACACACCCAGAATTAATGTTTTACTAGCTATCTGAGCATCCCTTAGTCTAGTCAAGTTGGCACATAAAATTAACCACCACTAATCCACCCCTTGTCAACTTGGCACCCATACATGTTTCCTTAAACCACACTTAATCTCCAAATAAAGATAAGAACAAGGTTATAATTCTGCCTAATGTGATACAACTATCCTACATGAAACTGAAAATGTACAAACCCCCTTCTCCAGAAGAGAAGAGGAGGTAAAGTCCTTGAGCAATATTTACTCTTCTCCTTGATACTCCATAACTTAAATACTATGATGTAAAATTAACAATACTTAAGTACTATAAATAAAGTCAATATATCTTATATTACATGATATGGGAATAAGAGAGGGAAGAAAACAAAGATTATACACCCCCCACACACACAACACATGCACACACAAACATATTCATAATAAAACAAAAAGGAAACACTCATGACAATTATAGTCCCTGCTTCTGTAAATGTTATTTATATTTGGTTGTATCTGGCTTTTATAATTAACTTTTTCTAATACCTATTCTGTATTCCCTTTGCAAGCACCTCAGCTGGTCATGGTTCTATACCTGGTGGAATGACCTAAAACTTTCGTCCTAAAGGATCTGAACTATATGTAGTCCTGCCTGGATTGGGTTGCTGTCCATTGGCCTTAATCACAGGGCATGTTAATACTAAGACACCCTAAGTTATCTCCTGTATTCCAGAAATACTTTTCCTTACCTCCATTATGGAGCAGTAGTCTAATTTCCCCCTTGCTATTCAGGATCAGTCACCCCAGCCAGCACAGTAACTCTCTTTTGTGCTTTTTGGTTCAGATGCATGAGGATAATAAACTGGTCAGGTGAAAACCTTAACTTCCAGTTCAGTGGAATCATTGTTGTGTCTTCCCATTTGGAACTAATATCTCTAGGCCAGCATAATGTAAGGTCATGGGAACAGGAAGCAAAAATTTTCCTTGTGGGTTACTAGGGGTAATAGTGGTGCCGCTTTCATTTCCACCCCTCAATTTTTGTACCCACAAGTTCTTTTTAAAAAGTTTATTTATTATTAGCATATTCATTGTTACAAATTATACTTATTCTTTATTCCCCTTAACTACTCCCCCTCTCCCTCTTCCTTCCGCCTCCCCCATCTAATAATCATAGATTTGTTCTCTTCATCTGATAGATTAACTGTTCCTCTGTTGGTTTGTTGTCTAGATAATCTGCCCAGTTCTGAGACAGGTATGATTGAGTCCTTTCCTATTATCATAAATCAGATGCTTCTTCTATTACTCTGGACTATGCTTTGTACAGAAAGAGGACCTCTTAGTTTTTTTGTTTGTTTGTTTGTTTTGTTGTTCTTTTTGTTTTTTGTTTTTGGTGCTTCTCCTTGTGCCAATGCAGTTGAGAGTCTGGTGTGCCATCTGCACAGTGGCTGTGACTGCTGCTATAGAGACTCGCTGCTTTTGTGGCAGCCATGGCAATTGTGGTGGCTATGGTGGGCTACCTGTGTGGAAATGGTGTTTTTGGTGTGCTCTTTATCTGGTTGCAGCTGGGTTCAGTTTCCCCTGGCTCCAGGATCCTGGTGGGACCCTGGGGTGTTGGCAGGAGCTTGTCTAGTTGCAGTTGGGTTTGGCTTCCCCTGGCTCCATACCTCAGGATCCCAGCAGGGCCCTGGGGCAGTGGCAGCATATTGACCAGTTGTGCCTGGGTTTGGCTTCCCCCAGCTCTGTGACTCAGGCCCCTGGCTGGGGCCTGGGGGGGTAGTGGCAACTTGCCTAGTTGTGGTTGGGTTTGGCTTCTCCTGGCCCCATACCTCAGGACCCTGGCAGGGCCCCAGGGCTGTGGCAGCAGCTTGCCTAGTTGTGGTTGGGTTTGGCTTCTCCTGGCCCCATACCTCAGGGCCCTGGCAGGGCCCCAGGGCTGTGGCAGCAGCTTGCCTAGTTGTGGTTGGGTTTGGCTTCTCCTGGCCCCATACCTCAGGGCCCTGGCAGGGCCCCAGGGCTGTGGCAGCAGCTTGCCTAGTTGTGGCTGGGTTCAGCTTCCTCCAGCTCCATTCCTCAGGGCCCTGGTGGGGCCCCGGGGTGGTGGCAGCAACTTGTCTAGTTGCATCTGGGTTTGGCTTCCCCCAGCTCCATGACTCATTCTAAGATGTTGTTGTGGATCAGTTGGTGGGGAGGGGGGGAGGGAAAGGCGTAGGAAAATAGGCTGAAAAGAGGAGGAAGGAAGGGGGCATAATTGAGGCCCATGGCACCCCCCTCATTCTGGTAGGGGACACCAGGGGACTTCCAGCAGTGGCTCGGTCATTGCTGGGCTAGATGCAGATGTAAGGGGGGGGGGTGGTGAAAACCCATAGCCCACTACCACCCTGGATTGGGAGCCTGGGGTGCTTCCTGTGGTGGCTCAGTGATTGTCACTGGGCTGGTTGCAGGTGTCAGGAGGCATGGCTGAATTTATTTATTTATTTATTTATTTATTTTTAAGTTTATTTATTAATATATATAATTTTTTCATTCTAATATGTTCTTGCAGAGCACTTGTGGGGAGAAATAAAGAGAAAGGGGCTAAGAAATAGGGTGGGAGAAAAAGGAAGGAGTGGGGGCATGGTTGAGGCCCACGGCACCCCCCCTCATTCCTGCAGGGGAGACCAGGGTGCTTCCAGCAGTGGCTCGGTCATTGCTGGGCTAGATGCAGATGTAAGGGGGGGGGGTGGTGAAAACCCATAGCCCACTACCACCCTGGATTGGGAGCCTGGGGTGCTTCCTGTGGTGGCTCAGTGATTGTCACTGGGCTGGTTGCAGGTGTCAGGAGGCATGGCTGAGGCCCTTGGCCTCCCATTGCCCTGGTTTGGGAGCCTGGGGCACTTCCTGCAGTGGCTTGGTGGTCATTGCTGGGCTAATTGCAGATGTTGGGGGGCATGGCTGAGGCTCTCAGCCTCCCAATGCCCTGGATCTGACTACGGGAGAAACAGTAGTGTATATTGGATACTAGTTACATGGGCACATTGCTGCACTTCTTTTGTCGTGAAGCGAGTTCCTTGATCACAGCAATGCTATGTGGAATACCATGATAGTGGTTAAGGCATTCTGTAAGTCCATGGATGGTAGTTTTGGCAGAAGCATTGTGTGCAAGCAAGGCAAATCCACATCTAGAGTATCTATTCCAGTAAGAAAAATACACTGCTTCTCTATGATGAAAACAGCCTAATGTAAGAACTGCCACTGGGTATCAGGCTGATTACTCCGGGAAATGGTGCCATATCAAGGGCTCAGTGTTGGTCTCTGCTGCTGGCACATTGATCACTAAGTGGTTTCCATAGGCAGGTCAGCCTTGGTGAGTGAAAGTCCATGTTGCCCAGTCCATGCATAATCTCCATCCCTGCCATCATGGCCACTCTGTTTATGAACCCATTGTGTGGTGACAGGGATGTCTAGGGGAAGAGGCTGACTGGCATACACAGAATGGGTGATCCCATCCACTTTATTATTAAAATTCCTCCTCTGCTAAGGTCACCCTTTGGTGAGCATTTACATGGGAAACAAATATCTTCATTTTTTTTTGCCCATTCAGAGAGGTCTATCCACATATCTCTTTCCCAAATTTCTTTGTCATCAAATTTCTACTCATGTTCCTTCTAAGTCTCTGACTATCCAGCCAAACCATTAGCCACAGCCCATGAATTCATATATACTTGTGCATCTGGCCATTTCTTCTTCCAAGCGAAGTGAACAACCAGGTGCTTTGCTTGAAGTTCTCCCCGCTGGGAGGATTTCTCTTAATGACTGTTTTTCAGGGATGTCCCAGAAAGGGGCTATATTGTCCACTTTTGGGTGGTCACCTGCATATTGTGCAAAGCTATCTCTAAACCAAGCCGTAGTCTTGTCTTCCTCTGTCAATTGATCATAGGCTGTAGGTCCAAGCTAAAAGAGAGAAGGCAGTGTGCCAGGAAAAGGAACCATGGGCATTCGTGCCACTCCTTCATGTAACTTACTTGTGCCTTCAGATGTTGCTCAGGCCTAATCTCTTATATAGCACTTCCAGTTAATGATGCAGTGCTACTGTGCATGCCCAACTTTATGGCTTGGTGAACCAGATAACACCTGTTTCATGATGTGCAGCTCAGTTGCATGTTAACTTGGTGGCCCAAGGTTAAGCATTCAGTCTCTACTAAGGCCCAGGAGCAGGCCACTTCTGTTTCTCAAAAGGGGAATTATTGTCCACAAAGGATGGCAGGGCTTTACTCTAAAATCCTAAGGCGTATGCTGTGATTCACATATAGGGATCTGCCATTGGTCCCAAACAGCATCCCAGTCAGCCACTGATACTTCAGGCACCATTGGATGTGCTGGATTATATGGCCCAAGTGGTATAGCAGAGCCTTCTCTTGCTCTAGGCCCTACTCAAATCTAGCAGATTTTCAGGTCCTCTGGTAAATGGGCCAGAGTAACACATGCAAATGAGTAATATATTACCTCCTCACTAGGTGTGTGTCATTTTTGGTTCTTGGAACAGCCATATGCAGCAACTTATCCTTCACCTTAGAGCCAATGGTAAATGTTCCAGTCCAAAAACTGGCAGGTTGGAGATTTAAGAAGAGCTCATGTTTCAGTTTGAGTCAGAAGGCCAGAAAAGACAGGTGTCCCAGCTTAAAGTACTCAAGTAGAAGGGATTTTTGTTCTGTTACTTAGCCTTATTATTCTAGTAAGTTCTTCAGTTGATTGGATGAGGCCCACCCCCACTAGGGAGGTTAATTTGCTTTGCTTAGCCTACAGATTTGAATATTAATCTCATCTAGAAACACCTTAACAGGCAGACCAAGAATAATGTGTGAACAAATATCTGGGCATCCTGTGGCCCAAACAAATTGGTGCATAAAATTAACCATCACAGGAAGAATCTGTTACCTTGCCTCTTTCAGCTTCTAGTGGCTGTCTGTATTCTTTGGCTTGTGGTCCCTTTCTCCATCTTCTAAGCACATCACACAATCCCAGCTTTTATCAATGCATTACCTTCTCTTCTGATTCTGACTCCTCCTGTATTCCTCTGGTGAGGACCATTGTGATGACATCAGACCCTCCTTGATAATTCAAGATAATCTCCCCATCTCAAAATCCTTAACTCAATTATGTCTGCACAGTCTCTTTTGCCATACAAGGTAACATTCACAGATATTGGTTATTAAGATGTAGACATACTTGGGGTGCCATTATTCAGCCTTGTAGGGTATAGCTATAGCAGTGCTTCAAGGAAAATTTATAGCTCTAAGTTTATATGTTAGAAAATAAGAAAGGCTGAAAGTCAATGATCTAAGCTTCTATCTCAAAATGGCAAGAAATGAGCAAACCACATCCAAGGAAAATAGAATAGGAGCTATAATAAAGGTAACAGGAGAAATGAATAAAATCAACTATGTCAAAAGTTACTTACTTGAAAAGATTAATAAAAATCGGTAAACCTATATAAAGGCTAATGAAGAGAAAAAAGAAAAAAAAAAAACTGTTCGTAATTCTGATGTCACACATGAAGAAGTTGACATCACTCAGGTTTTACCAGTATTTAAAATAAGATGATATTTAAAAAAAAAATGCTCCAAGAATTCTGAATGGAGCAATTTAAAAAAAAATACAATTTACCAAAACTAACAAAACAGTAAATAGAACATTTAAATTACTTGATAACTACAGAAGAAATGTAATATATTACTAAAACTTTCACATACCATACACACACTCTCTCTCTCTCTCTCTCTCTCTCTCTCTCTCACACACACACACACACACACACACACACACACACTCAGGGCCATATTACCTCACCGGCTGATTTTTGTAAACATTTAATGAAAACACAAAACTAACCTTACAAAATCTTTTCCATAGATTAGAAAAATAGAGAATATTTTCTACCTCTATATAAGAACAGCATATTCTTTATACCAAAACCAGAAAAGAAATTGGAGGAAAATTAGAGACTAATCTCTCAAGGCCACAGATGTAAACACCCTTAACAAAATTGTAGCAAATCAAATACCGTTACATATAAAAAGTGTATGTAATACATCATGAGCAAGTGAGCTTATTCCAAAATTGCAGTTTGGTGTAACATTTTAAAAAACGAGTCAATGCAATTCACTATCTGACAGAAAAAAAAGACAAATTGTAGCCTCATTTAGACAAATACAGAAAAAGCACTTGGATAATTCAAACTAGCAATAAAAGAGTATTTATTTAATGTAATAAACAATATCTGTTTAAGAATGTACAGCACTTCCAGTTTCAGCTTGAATATACAAAGAACTTGGAAGTTTTTATGCCCATCCTTATGATAAAAAGAAGCTGGACAAATAGAAAATCAATGACTTTTCTTGGATCCACCTGAGATTGCAGAATAAACTACCCCCTTAAATTTGAAGAAACAAGCAGCTCCAGGAAAATACAGGACCAGGGTATTTGCTTACCTGGAGCAGAAATAACCAGAGACATAAAAGCCAGTAGAAACACTACACTAGTCAGTTAATTTAGAAGTCTCAGGATGCAAAGTTAATATACGAAAGTAAATTCTAGGATGCAAAGTTAATATACAAAAGTAAATTCTATTTCTATATTTGAGAAACAATAAAAATTGTATAAAATTAAATCAGTGGCAATAATACCAAAAATATCAAGCAACTAGGAATAAAGTTGTTGAAATATGTATAAGACATTCACTCTGAAAACTACAAAGACTTACAAAAATTTTAAAAGGTATGTTCATAGATTGGTGTTTCGTCTGGCTGAACCTGCAGCTGGAGTGGTCTCAAAAGTGATGGCAAGGGAGTTACCACAAAAAAAAAGTGCTCTAAACCCTCCTGGGGGGTTGGGATTTCAAAGGAAAAAGCATTAAATTCCAGGGTGATCAGTCCAAAGCATTTATTAGGAGAACTTACAGAGTGCTGCAGCAAATCTTCAGCTGGGCAGCAAGAGAAAGGGATGTTCTACCTAATGTCCACAGTAAGGGGGTCAGGATATGGAATTTGTATGACAGTTTAAGAAGTTTGGCCCTGGGCTGAGGCTAGTTTCTTTCAGTGCTTTGGGCAACAATCTGAACACCTTTATCAGTGCCTGAGAATGTTCAAGGGCTCATCTTGGGCTCAAGCCTGCAGGAGAAATGCAGCTGGCTGGGTCACAGAGGGTCAGCACACTCTGTTTCTAGGTCAGGACAAGAGAAAAAGCAGGGCGGAACTGAGAGTCCCCACAACTGGAGTTATCAATATTGTAAACAAGCCAATTATTCCCATATTAATCTGTATATTCATTGCAATTTCATTCAAAGTCTTAGCAGGAATTTTTTTGGGGGGGAGGGCAGAAATTAACATGCCGATTCTAGTTTTTATATTAGAATGTCAAGGTCAGAATAGGTAGAGAAGTATTGAAAAAGAACAAAGTGGGATGACTTCCACTTCCAGACATCAAGACCTATTACAAAGCTGCAGTAATAAAGATAGTGAAGTATGAGTCATAGGTCTTAGCATGGAGAAACTGACCAATGAATGAAAAGAGATGTTTCAGAAACAGTCCTCTTGATTTACGATAAAGATGACATGTAGTACAATGGAGGAAGGGATGGTCTTTTCATCTGGATATTGTTATGGAAAAAACAGATCTTGACTCCACCTTCACACAACACATCAAAAGCAATTACAGAAGATTCTTGACTTATGATGGCTTGATTTATGATTTTTCAACTTTACAGTGGGTTCATTGGGATGTAACCCCATCTTAAGTCTAGGAGCACCTGCACAGATAGTTTTCAGATCTATATGCGAAAGTTTAAACAATGTCTTTCAGGGCAAAATATAGGATGATATCTTTGTTACCATGAGGTAGACAAAGGTTTCTTAAAGAGGTCATGAAAAGTGCTAACTCTAGAGAAAAAGATGAATTGGACTATATTAAAATAAAGGACTTTTCTTCATGAAAAGTCACCACTAAGAAAGTGAAAATCCAACCCTTTATGGGCCATCTTTCTTTCCCTGTCTTGTGTTTCCATTTCTCTACCTTTACCTTTTATACAAGGGTACTGCAAAAAAATTTGTGGAAAGATTCATATTATCACTTAACTCTATTTTTCCACAAACTTTTTGCAGTACCCTCATATAAACCTATATGATGTGGAAAAATCCTGAGTTCATGCATTTCTCATAAAAGAAAATATGTGAAATATTGTATAGGGCTTTCTCTCAGTATTGGTTTAGTTTTTTTTTCATGTATTACTATGCTATGAACATTTTATAATAAATATATATTACTGTTATATTAGAAAATATCAATATATTTTGCAAAAAAATTAAAAATAGGGAATATTTACTCTGTTCAAAAAGTTCATATTTATCCTCCCCACAGTAACACTGCTTCTCTTCCTCAGCACCATGATGGGGGCTTCCCCTCAGCCTTCACTGCCGCTCCTGGCAGAGCCCTGTCCCACTCGCAGCCCTCGGCTGCCATGCAGTTTATGTTGCTTTTTAGTCATCAAAGAAAGCTTTGACTGCAGAAATGGTATGTCCCACTATCAGACAAAGAGAAGAAAAAGATCACAAGAGAACTTGTTGAAATAGTTTTAGCACAGAAACCTAAAATGTTCAGGCTTCCTTGAGTGGCAAGATCTGAAGATTTTTTTATAAAAGATAAGCTGGTCTGTATTTTTGCTGCGCTATTGAAGGTCAGGACAATGAGCTAATCACCCTGGAAATAATTTATCCTTTCGTGGAATTACTTGACAATTATTTTGGCAGTATGTGTGAACTTGATATCATCTTTAATTTTAAGAAGGTGTATTTTATTTTGGATGAGTTTCTTTTAGGAGGGCAATTTCAGGAAACATCCAGGAAAAGTGTCCTTAAACCAATTGAGCAGGCTAATCTACTACTGAAATCTCACATAGTGTTTTTGAAGAAATTGGACTGACATAACTGTCCTCCCTTGTTGATAACTTCTTGTGGCATTTCACATATTGTAGATGGTCACTGCTTCCATGTCCCTGTTAGCTAATGGTGTAAGATGATGTCTTGTCAGTATTACTGTTTTGCTAAGCTGCTTAACATAGGCCTATACAATTTTTTTTAAAAAAGGGAACTTTGGTTAATCAAATGATAAATTAAGGGACTTAAATATGAATTAGGATGATACAGAAAAAGAAAGATACTTTTCTCGATATTTTGAAGTTTATAGGTCAGTTTCTCATAATCTGATTATCTGTATATATGAAAATGGCACATTTATATAGATGTAAATCAAACAATCAGGCAATATACGTTTATTAATTACTGTATTTGACAAAGGAAACTTAAATTATAATGTGAAACCTGGTTTTATGAAACCAAACACTAGTGCAGCATTTCAGTATATATAGAAAGAATAAAGGGAATTGACATGTCATATATCAAATGAATGAAAATTTAACTTTGTTAAAACTTAAAAACACAAACACATTTTTACCAAAGACCCGTATTGGAAACTATATATCTTAAAGCAAAGGGAATATAGATTATTTTAAATAACTAAATTGGAATAATGCTGTTTTACACTAAAATGTATTTCTTAGGCATTCGAACCTGGGATTGTTTCATGATGGTGAGCACATAATTTTTAAGGCCAAGGCACATTTGATTCTTGAGATGAATTTTTTGTGGTTATAATCATTTAGTTACTTAGTTGGTTTCCTTTGATGCCCCCAAATAAAGTGGGAATGTTAATTTACCAGGAATTCTTCATAGCAGTATCTTATAGAAAATGTTTTGCTCTCTTCACACAGTGTTGTGTGTAAGTCACTGTTTAAAGCACTAATGTTCCTTCTGGGTGCTTGTTAAAGCCAACTTTATTTTGCTTCCCCCCTCTTAGAAGTGCTACAAACTTTACAACTACTTCCTTTCCTTCCATGGCACTACTTAGTTATCAGAATTCTTATATAAATTTCAAAAAGACAACTTTCATATGGAAAAGTGAGTTAAATGAGAGAAAATGGCATTAGTTGGCCCAATATTTTTTAAAGCTATATAATTGTTCTGCGTCACTTTTGTATATGATGTCTTCAGGAGACTTACCTCACCTGTAAAGACATACACAGACTAATAGTGAAGGGATAGAAAAAGATATACCAAGGAAATGGATACCAAAAACAGGCAGCAATAGCTATTCTCATATTGGATAAAATAGACTTTATATCAAAAATCATAAAAAGAGATAAGGAAGGCCACTATGTAATGATAACGGGATCTATCCAGCAAGAAGACATATGAATCATAAATATATATGCACCTAACACTGGAGCATCCAGATATGCAAAGCAAACAATATTAGGCCTCAAGAAAGAGATAGACCCCAAAACGATAAGAGTAGGGGACCTAAAAACACCTGTCTCAGCACCAGACAGATCATCTCTGCAACAAATCAACAGAGAAACACAGAATTTAAACTATACTTTACCAATTGGACCTGATAGATATCTACAGAATATTTCATCCAACAACTACAGAATATACTTTCTTCTTATCAGCATATGGAACATTCTCCAGGGTAGACCACATGTTAGGTGACAAATTAAGTCTCAAAAACTTTTAAAAAATCGAAATTATTTCAAGTATCTTTTCAGACCACAGAGATTAAAACTAGAATTAAATAACAAGCAAAACTTTGGAAACTATGCAAACACATGGAAATTAATGACGTGCTCCTGAATGACCTATGTGTCCAAGAGGAAATCAAACAGGAAATCAAATAATTTCTTGAACCTAATGAAAATAAAGACATATTATATGAAAACCTATGGGATACAGCAAAAGCAATGCAAAGAGGAAGGTTATTACAATACTTACATCAAAGGAATAGAAAGATTTCAAATAAATAACCTAACACTTCACCACAAAGTACTAGAAAAACAAGAATGATCCAATCCCAAAATTAGCAGACAGAAAGAATGAAGGTCAGAGCAGACCTAAATGAAATAGAGTCCCAAAAAGTGATACAAAAGATCAAAGAAACAAAAAAATCGATAAAACCATTAGCACAGCTAACTAAAAATAAGAAGAGAGAAGACCAAAATAACAAAAATCAGAAATGAAAAAGGAGGTATTGCAACCAATAACACAGAGATATAAAGAATCATTGGAGTGTATTATAAACAACTATGTGCCAACAAATTTGAAAACTTGGAGGAAATGGATAAATTTTTGGACACACACAAACTACCAAGTCTGAGCCAAGAAGACATAGAAAATCTGAACAGACTAAAGAGCATGCACCTCTGTTCATATACATACATATATTAGGAGACCAGAATACATACATATATTAGGAGACCTTGAAATACAACCATTTAGCATAAGGATTATTTTGAGAAACTGCAGCACAGAAGCTCTGAAAGCAAGAGTAGAAGTTACCCTACTGCAAGAGAAATTTATGCCTTTAAAGGAAACCACCACTTATAAGGGTAAGTCTATGTTTAATCTTTTGAGAAACTGGCAAACTGCCCTTAGTGAATGTTTCATTTTAGCTTTTGTACTTTTCAACTTCAAAATTTCTGGTTGGTTCATATTTAAGATTTCTCTCTCTATTGATATTCTTTTTTTTTTTTTTTTTTAGTGAGATATTGTCATAGTTTTAAAATTAGACATAGTTTAATAATAGCAACTTTGAAGACTTTTTCTGCTGAGTCTAACATCTGGGCCCGTCAAAATCAAATTCTATTGTCTATTTTTTTCCTAAAAATGAGTCACATGATCCTGTCTCTTTGCATGTCTTATATATATGCATATTTTATGGTAACTGGACATTTTAGATAATATATTGTAGCAACGCTGGATTTTGATTGCCTCCAAGAGCTTTTTCTTTTTTTCTTTGTCTTTTTTTTAATGGCTTGTCCAAGCTAATTCTGTGAAATGTATTGCCACCACAGTGCGCAGCCTCTGACAACACAACTCTATTTTCACTTGTCTTTATTTTTATGACTGGCTTCCTAGAAGTCATCCCTAGGGTCAGCATAGCTTAGTGTTCTGCCAGTGATCTGTCATAGATGGTGCTTAAGTATCTTAAGCCAGTAAAATGTCTACCTTTTGTGGAGAGTTCTGTGTGTTACTTGGGGAATGCTTTCAGGTCTGTCACACGCTGAGTTAGGGAGCTGTCAGGTGCCCGCTGTGGCCACTCCTGAGTTGGTGTAGCCTAGCACATGAGCAAAATCTTCCAGATCCCCAGGGATGTGTAATCTTAACAGGGTCCTTTTTGGTTGTCTCTTTTTCTGGTTCTCTCTGTTAAAATTCTCTCTGCTCCACCATTTCTTTTTTTTTTTTTTTTTTTTAAATCAAAGCCTAATTGATTATACATACTTGCGGGCTACAGAGTTGAATATCAATACCTGTGTACGATATGTGATGATCAAATCAAGATAATTAGTATATTCATCTACTATTTCTTTTGTTGCTACTGGTTTCATTGAATTATCAGCCTTCCCTCAGCTGCTGGCCAATAACAATGGCAAGACTTATGTGTAAACCCAGTGACCTGAACTGGTAAGTAATATGTAAGTAACATGCTTTTTTCCCCATTCTTCTTTAATCACTTAAGAGAAATGGTGTACATTTGGGGTCAGAAGAGCTATTGGTTAACTTATAGCAGAGAAATGAGGCAAGATTTTCTCAAATTGAACCCACAATTGTTTTATAAAATAAAATGAAGAACTCGGTGTATTTTCCTTGAGGAAATATCTCTTTGAGACAGTTTCTGGCCTGTAGAATCATTTGGAAGACTAGAAGAAACTGAGAAAGAGTACAGATATATGAATGTGTGCTTTTTAGCCGCTTTTAGTCGAGGTATCTTGAAGGCAGTTGGCTCTCACTCCAATTGTTAAGGCTACCTAACATATTTGTGAAATTTCACTTCTGAATTAGGACATCATATAACCAGAAGTGAGCTTGGTGGTTTAGTCTATTCCAAAACCTCTACAGGCTAAAGCACAGCAATGGTAGTATAAAAAAGTAAAAGTTTTCTGGAGAAACCAATAGAATTGCTAAAGTCCTCAGTTTTCACCTAGATAAGAGATCCAGGCTGTCATGAAGCTCCAGTGGTTTGTCATGAAGCAATATGGGCTGTGGCCTAAGAGGTTGCCAATGTCACTGGAGTGGTATCTTTAGAAACCAATAGAATTGCTAAAGTCCTCAGTTTTCACCTAGATAAGAGATCTAGGCTGTCATGAAGCTCCAGTGGTTTGTCATGAAGCAATATGGGTTGTGGCCTAAGAGGTTGCCAATGTCACTGGAGTGGTATCTTTAGATTCAGTACCTGCTTGAAAATATTATTCATAGAGCATCCACTCAAAATAATATAGACACTCTTTTGAAGTGTCTGTTTCAATGGTTACTAGTAGATGTACTATCTACTATCATTGCCACAAGTCAGTTTTAAAACACTTCCATCACTCCTGTTTGCTGTCAATCCTCACTCCCACTACCAGCCTCAGACATGTAAATTATAACTCAATAAACTTTAAAAAATAAATAATTCAAATAAAATATTATTGATTGTATTTATTGTTAAAAAATAACATATTGCAAAACTAATAAATAAATAAATAAATAAATGCAATGCTACAGATTTGAGGAAAGGAGTGACCATCACTGGGCAGGTGCTTACTGCTGCAGATCCACACCTTAAGGGTTTACTGAGAACCCACAGCCCTGACATGTGCAGGCCTGTAAAGTTCTCCTTAAAACCATACAGTGAGACATCAAAATATTTTAGAGTCCAGAAGTAGCTTTCATGGGTTATTGGCAGTTCTGTAACCCAGCGTCCTGGCAGGTTTTGGAATTGAATGTCTCTCTCTCTTTTTTTTGAGCCTTTGTGTTGACTGCTTCTGTTAGATTCTCTTACATGGAAAGGATATTCCAGCTAGGAGGGCTTATGCTTGGTTTCTGCATAAAAATCATATAGTTAATTTATGAATTAGGCATTTAATTAAGGTAATAAGATCTTAGTGTTTTCAGCTAGGAAAATTAAACTAATCTTAATATAAATTTGCTGTGGAAATAGTAATAGTATTTTTTTTTTTGATGTTAGAGCATCATTGGCACATTATCTTCATTGTCACAGTTATTTTATTGTGTTTCAAGCACCCCTTTCATATTAAGTGTAAATAAGTCACTAGTGAAAGAGGTGCCTTTGGTGGTAATTATAGCTGCTTCGTCACTATGAATCTCATGTTAGTAGCTGTTTATTCAGTTTGTTCAGTTTGTCCTTCTTTCCTACCTCTTAAGGGAAGGGGCCTCTCACGATAGGGATTCCCAGCAGACTAGCCATGGTTACTCATTAATTTCAGTGTCAGGAGTGAATAGATTTTAAAAGTCTTATTCCTTTTTTCTACTCTCATCTACTTTCTTACTCCATTTTGAAGTAGTAATACTTGGAAAGATACACTTTGAGATGGGTTATGTTTTCTGCTCCAGGATAGCCAGTTTTGTGTATGGGACCCCAAGAAGGAGTCACTTGCCAGATTGGGAACAGCACAGGTTTAGAAACCTGACAATTCCACCACTGCTGTTTTCTAGCAGTGTGACTTTCATGAAGACCCTTTATTTCTCTGATCCTCAGTTTTAGGAGAGTAAGTAAAGTGGAGATTTTAAATATACCAATCTATCTACCCAAAACAAAGCATGTTTGAGTCTGGCACACTGTCAGTGTTCAATAAGTGATAATTATCACAAAATTAGTAATAAAAAAGATACTATGTTCTAGGACAAAGAACCAGGGAGCAGGCCAAGTGAAGCTGGTTTGAGTGCATGGTTTTAAGACAGAGAGGTAAAAAAGGATCATAGTTTCCTTCTGTGTCTTCTAGTCCAGCTTCTCAGGATCGTCACAAAAAGAAATTTTTTCCAGAATAAAGAGGAAATAATTAGTGCTGGGGCTCAGGCTTAGGTGTAAGGTTAGAAGTAAGTTTAGAGTTCGCCCTAAGGAAGGGTTAAAAGGAGGAGAAGTTTTGGAGTTAGTGATAAAGATATGATTAGAGATTGGAGTAACAGAGTTTTCAGAGGCAGAATCATAGAGGTAGCATCAGAATTTAGAGAAAATAGTTAGGGTTAGAATTACAAAGTCAAAAGTAAAGGTAGGATTACATATAGTGATAGTTTTGCTACATTCTTTTTAAAAAGTATTAGTCTCTCTGTAGATTTCCTCCTTCTTATCCTGGATAATTCTGCTCAATTCATTGTGTTATCTAACTGTGTCTTCTTGTATCTCATTGAGTTTTGTTAAGATTTTTACTCAGAAATCCTTTTCAGTCATTTCAAGGGTTTACTCCTCCATGGGATCTGGTAATTGAGAGTTATTGTACACCTTTCATGGACTCATATTTTCTTTCTTTCTTTTTTTTTTTTTTGTATTTTTAGCATCTCTACTTTGATGTCAGGTCATCTGGTAGAGCAGTTGCTTCTTCTATTACTCTCCTTCTCTGGACTCTACTGCTTACCCTTCTTATGTAGATGCAGTAGAGTGGTTAGCAGTCCACCTGTACAGTGGCTGTGGCTGCTGTGGCTGCTGCTGTGGTAGCAGGCCACTCTTGCAGTGGTGGTGGTTATGGCGGTGGCTTTGGTGAGCCACCTGCATGGTAGTGGTGGTTTCAGTGGTTGCAGGTTGCTTGCACAATGATGGTGGCTGCCTGTGGTGGTAGCGACTGCAACAGTGGTGGTTGCAGCAGCTACTCACTTGGCTGCAGTGCCCACTGTGTCAGCCCATGCAGCTACAGTGTCTGCAGCAGCAACTGGGCTAACTCATGGCATTAGTAGCAGTGGTGGTGGTGGTCACAACTGCCTCCCTGGTGTCTGTGGTGTCCTTGGCAGCAACAGGGCTACCTCATGGGGGGGGGCAGTGGTTCTGGCAGCTGAAACTGCCTCCCTCCTGTGTCTGGTGTGCACAGAGGCAGTGGGGTTATCTTGTGGGGGTGGCAGCCATGCTGGCAGCTGCAACCACCTCCTTTACATCTGAGGCATCCTTGCCAGCAGCTAGGTTAAGTCACAGTAGCTGCAATGGCGGTGGTGGTTGCAGTGGTCTCTCTTGCGTCTGTGGAGTCTGCTGTTGCAGTGACTGCTACTCTGTGGGGAGTTGTTATGAGATGAGTGAAGGTTCGGGGATTGGACAATGGCTTTGGCAACTGCAGCAGTGGTGGCAGTGGGTCCATTTTGATCTTCTTTTGTGGGAGGAACAAGCCCTGGGAACCTCTATGCTGCCAACTTCCTCAGCCTTTTTGATAGTTTTAAAGATAAAGTTAAGGATAGAAATAGTAATTACAGTCAAGAGTTTAGATCCCCATACTAGCCAGTCAAAAAAAAAAATAACAACAACAACAACAACAACAACAACAACAACAACAACAACAACAACAATAATGTTACAGGTAAAGCAGCATAAGGATGTGAAGAGATTCAGGATTAAATTGAAATTTAAAGGTAGGGTTAGGGCTGGCCCCATGGCGCACTCGGGAGAGTGCAGCGAGGGGAGCACAGCGATGCTCCTGCCACGGGTTCGGATCCTATATAGGACTGGCTGGTGCGCTCAATGGCTGAGCCTGGTGCGGGCGACACCACACCAAGGGTTGTGATCCCCTTACCGGTCACGAAAAAGACAAAAAAAAAATTAAATAAATAAATAAAGATAGGGTTAGCTTTAATGAAAAAACTAGATTCACTAAGCTCCGTTCCCTTTCCTATGTGGAAGCACATGTAAAGTTGGAGTTTCTATCAGCATTTTTTTTTTCTGGAGTAGTTATAATGAGGAGAGGTTTCCCCGCAATCCACAATGGACATGGATTGTGATCAAGAAATGAGCATTTTGTTGTTGTTGTTAACCCACTGAGACTTTGGGATTGATTTTTTTTTTTTAAATATATAAAACATGTAATTTTACTTTTTTTATTTTTTATTTTTTATTTTTTTTCGTTAAATTTTTATTTTGTCAATATACAATGTATATGATTATTATGGCCCATCACCGACACCTCCCTCCCTCCTCCCTCTCTCCCCTCCCCCCCAAGAATGTCCTTTCCATTTGCTTGTTGTAACAACTTCAAAAAAGTATAGTTGTTATGTGTGACCACATTTAATAAGAAGAGTAACCACAGACAAAAAATATATTTCCTTTCACCTTCATTTGCCTTGATTTTGGCTGAAGTGGCAGCCAACCAAGTTGTTTCCTGTTATATAGGTGGTAATTACATAATAAGAAATATGTGTTTGTTCTCTGCCCCCAGTTCCCGACACAGTGCTCCTAAAACCCCTGCAATTTCCTGAGAGATGAGGGTGATAGAAGTGTCAAACACAAAGCTCTGAAGTACCTTGGAATTTCCTGGGTAATAGGAGCATCTTTTGTTTTAATGAGGTGAATCTCGGTGGGCTCCTAGATGGCTTCAGGTTGGGGGGTGGTCACCAAAAAGAACAAATCATGGTAAGAATCTTGGAACTTTCAGTCCCACCCCCTATTCTTCAAAGAGAGAAGAGAGGCTAGAAATTGTGTTAATAATTGATCATGCCTGTGTGATGAAGCCTCCATAGAAATCCTTAAATTATGGGATTTGGAGAGCATCCAGGTTGGTGAACTCATCCACATATCAGGAAGTTGATGCACCCTAACTCCATGGAGACAGAAACTCCTACCCTTGGGACCCTTCCAGGCCTTGCCCTATGTACCTCTTCATCTGGTTGTTCATTTGTATGCTTTATAATAAACTGCTAAACATAAATAAAGTGTTTCCCTAAGTTCCATGAGCTATTATAGCAAATTATCGAACCTGAGGAAGGGGTTGTGGGAACCCCCAATTTGTAAATATTGCCACTCAATATTTGCAGCTACCATGTGAAGTGAGGGGCAGTATTGTGGGACTGAGTCATTAACCTGTGGGGTCTATGCTAACTCTGGGAAGTGTCAGAATTGAATTAAATTGTCAGAAGCCCATTTGGTGTCTGCAGAGAACTGGAGAAATGATTGGTGTGGAAACCCCACACATTTGATGTCAGAAGTGAAGTGTTGTAAAAACAAATCATAGTAGTGGTGAATCTTTTATACCTAATAAACACAGTTGTCTCTCAGTATCCATGGGGGATTGGTTCCAGGACCCTTCCTGCCCTCCACAGATACCAAAATCCAGGGATCTCAAGTCCCTGATATAAAATGCCACAGTATTTGCATGTAACCTACACACATCCTCCTGTATATTTTAAATCATCTCTAGACTACTTATAATATCTTAGACAATGTAAATTATATGTAAATAGCTGTTATACTGTATTGTTTAGGGAATAATGACAAGAAAAAAGTCTGCATATGTTCAAAACAGATGCAATTATTTTTGAGCATTTTCTACCCACAGTTAGTTTAATCCATGGATGCAGAACACACAGATACAGAGGTACAACTGTGTACTGTTTGTTATGGATGCTGTGCTTTCTTGCCAAGATCTTGGGATGCTCATGGGATGATAAATCTCAGCTGTAAATTCTCTTTTGGAGTTGCTTCTGTTGAAGAGAGTGTCCTGGCATAAGGTCACACATCTCTCCTGGAGGCAGTAGAGGGGCAGAGGCCTAGATCCCTCACTGCAACTTCAAACAAGTCTGAAGGGCTATCCTAGATTCAAAGCTCTTGGTGGGGGCCAGCTAAAGGTGATACTGTTTTTGTTGTTCACACCTATTAATTGTTGTCTGTCTGGTATTATAATCTTTGAGTACACATATAATTAGTCAGGAAAAGTGGTATTTCCTGGTGTGTTTCTTTGTAAACTTATTTTCCAGTATTCAATTTAACTTTCAAAGAAAATGAGGTGAAGTGGTATATTTTCCCCTCTAGATGTGCAGAGGGAATAAGTCCTTATTGTAACTATATCACCGTCCAACTTCTCCCTCTACCAAGCCCTACTTTCTTCCTTCCCCCCCATGCATATGAATCCCAAGGCCATTTCCCAATAAACATCTTGCACACTTATTTTCTTCTCAGAATTTACATCCCAAGGAACCTAAACTATGTCTTAGAGCTATTTATGTTTTAAGTGCTATAAGTCACATACTATTGGAGAACAACTATGATGCCATCTACTCCTATTGGTACATTAAAATTCCTCTTTCTAATATACTCTGCTCTCTAGGTGATATGCTAACATATGTGCAGTGAGAATATGCAAAGAGAAATGGGCCTCAACCTTCGAAATTGCTCCAGCCCAAGAGGGAGCTGGAAATTGTGTGGATAAGAGAAACCTACTGCTACTTGATGATAAGAAGCATCATTCTTTCTCTTCTCAGACCGTAAAGACCTTCCAATGTACGGACTGAGGCACTTTACTATTCTCTTGCCCACCTTCCCTTCCACTGGTAGTAGTGACTCCAGTACTAGGCTGTCAAGAAATTTCAGCCTCTTTCCCTTGCCTCAATGTTGCTTCAGTGCTACAAGATATTTCTGGCAATGGGCAGCAGTGACTGTATTGTTTTAAGTGACAGTTCAACCTTTATCTCTTGACCCACTCATAGGAACCAACCTATTTGTAGTTGCAAAGGAATGAGGTATTACTGCTTTCTTCTCAAGGAACTGAAGTCATGCCAGTATCACCTGGGCTCATCCAGCATCAGGAAGGTATATATGTTGAAAGAAAATTCCAATGTTTTTATCGTCATCTTTCGCTCCTGGTATGAAGGAACAGATTTGCTTAGCATGGTGACTGATAATTTCAGAGGTATCCAAAGCCATTTTAGGTAAGAGGTAAATTAAGGTGACCATGCCACATTGCATAACCAAAGAGTGGGGAATTGTAAGGGCCATTTTGGCAACAGGAACAGGTAACACAATGCCTGTAAATGTTAATGCTCAATGTATATCTATTGAATGTACAGTGGCCGCTAAATTTTGGGGATAAAACCATCAAGAAAGGCATGGTCCTTTCTGAGTCTGGTAGGAATAAGACAGTTGTGATACCTGTTGTGGATTGATTGAATTGTCTCCTCAGAGTTTAGATATTAGAACCTTAATTCCCACTGTAACTGTTGAGGGTGGGAAATCCTACTATGGTACCGTAGACTTGTTCTCCCACGCAACCTCACTGAAGCTTAAATTCCCATTGTAATTGTTGAGGGTGGGAAATTCTATTTTGGTAATTGGAAGGTGGCAATCAAGAAAGGCATGGTCCTTTCTGAGTCTGGTAGGAATAAGACAGTTGTGATACCTGTTGTGGATTGATTGAATTGTCTCCTCAGAGTTTAGATATTAGAACCTTAATTCCCACTGTAACTGTTGAGGGTGGGAAATCCTACTATGGTACCGTAGACTTGTTCTCCCACGCAACCTCACTGAAGCTTAAATTCCCATTGTAATTGTTGAGGGTGGGAAATTCTATTTTGGTAATTGGAAGGTGGCACCTTGAAGAAGTGATTAGATTGTAGGACCATGCCATAGTGAATGGATTAAAAATGGTGGTCAGGGGTGAGGTTCTGAGGGCTTTAAAAGAAGAGCACAGGAGAGGTTAGTGTCTCTTTGCTCTGCCATTTTCTGACATGTGAGACTCTTGGTTCACTGTCACCACCACCAAGGCTTTCACCAAACGTGTTCCCTGGGCTTTAGACTTCCCAGGCTCTGAAACTGTAAGCAATAAATTTCATTTTCTTATAAATTACCCAGTTCCAGATATTCTGTTGTAAGTAACAGAAATGGACTAATATATAAAATTGGTACAGGACTGGGGTCAGAGTTGCAGCAGAGAAACCCCATCAAGCACCATGCCTAGTAAAGCCATGAGAATGGGCCTGCCATGGAGACTCCAGACCTGTGCAGCTACCAGCATGCAGTACCAGCCTACAAGAACTGAAGCACCACCTAGGACCAGGAAAGCCATAGAATCAGAGCTGCCTGACGACTTGGGGACCCAACCCCTACACCATCTTGCACAGGACATCCAACATGAAGTCAAGGTACATGATTCATCAGATATGGATTTAATGCCTGCCCTGCTGGTTTTCAGACTTGTTTGGGACCTATTACAACTTCCTTTTGGCCTATTTCTCCCTTTTTGAATGGGAATATGTACCCTATGCTTGTCTCACCACTGTATCTTGGAAGTAGATAACTTGTTTTGAATTCACAGATAGGACTTTGAACTTTGGACTTTTAAGTTGAAACAAGTTAAGGCTTTTGGGATGAAAGAAATGTATTTGTACATGAAAAGAACATGAGCTTTGGGGGGTTAGGGGCAGAGTGCTGAAGACTGGATCCCTCCAGACCTCATTGAAGCTTAAATCCCCAATGTAACTCTTGAGGGTGGGAAATCCTATTATGGCAATTGAAAGATGGGGTCTTGAAGAGGTGATTAGATTGTAAGGCTATCCTGTAGTGAATGTATTAATAATGGTGGCCAGGGCTGTGGCCCTGAGGGCTTTAAAAGAAGAGCACATGAGAGGTTAGTGTCTCTCTGCTCTGCCATTTTCTGTCATGTGAGACCCCTTGGTCACTGTTGCCACCACCAAGCCCCGCACCAGCTGTGTTCTCTGGACTTTGGACTTCCCAGCTTCTGAAACTGTAAGAAATAGATTTTGTTTTCTTATAAATCACCCAGTTCCAGGTATTTTGTTATAAGCAACAGAAATGGACCAATACAATACCTATAGCAAAGAGAGCATGTAAGCAACCCCAGCCCCTTGCATAAGAAATGTAAGGAAGGCAGAATAATTTGGGAGTGCAGTCATTCTGCTCATGAAGAATCAGTGATGTTGTTGTGGATACTGTTTTTGTTGTTCACACCTCTTAGTTGATTTTCCTCTGATGTTGCAGTCTTTGAGTACATGCATAATTAGTCAGAAAAAGTGGTATTTTCTGGTTGTGTTTGTATTTGTAAACTTATTTTATAAGATTCAATTTAATTTTCAAAGAAAATGAGGTGAAGTGGTATATTTTCCCTTAAAAGACGCTGGGGGAAAAAAGACACATGACATATTAGCCAACATTTAATAAATTTAATAAATTAATAGGAAGTATCACAAAAACCTGGAGTGGATAACATACAGGAATCAGGAATAAGACAACACTTCACAACCATTCACAAAAAGTACCATTGGACAAAGGAGAAGAATTACAGGAAATAATATAAGGCAGTCTGTTGCACGTGTCTTAAACAGATATATAATAGAACATCAAAATGATTTGTGTGACAGTAAATTCACCACGTTTACATTTATCACATGGACGTTTTTAAAACATTTATAAAAGTTTGTAGATTTAACACTGAACTGTAAGATTTATATCCAAATGAGTATATTTGTTTCATACCAAACTGCACAGACTTATGAATAGCACACAATTTGAGGATAATTACTGTGTTGGGTACTATTAAGTACAACTACTTGATGACATAAGAATTACTAACAAATGTGCTGTAAGCTATTCTCATTCAACTTATTGCTAGTGCTTTTGGAAATCTGTGGTTTATATTTTATTTCTTTGTAAAACATGTGCTATGAGCTTGCCCTGATAGTTAAGAAAAAAAATCAGATGTTTCCAATTTTCTCTAATACTCACAATCTTTCAGATCTGAATGCATGATCTTTTTAAGGACTGCTGAAGGATTTTCTGCAGTCCTTTTTATATCAACTACTCTGCCCTACATTAATACAAATCGATGGATTCATGCAACATACATGGCATACATGCAGGGCACCATCTGTATGTGCAGAACTCATGCTAAATGCATGCTGTGTTTCTTCAGACATTTTCATTTCAGTAAGAATTAGATCATCTTATTTGATTTCAAATAGTTGTTTTAACATGCAGTTCGACAGACCTAACAGGCAGGTAGACTTTACTTTCATGTTATATTTGGGCATGCTCAGGCAATTGAGTGACATTTGGCAGTGCTGTAAATCAAGTAGAGACTGTATGAGTTTCCTCAAATACAGCGGCTCTCCCACTGCCCCTGTGGCAGACTATTGGATTTATCTATGCTGTGTGTTGAGGACACAGACCAGGGGGTTTAGAAATTCAGATTCTGCATTCGCCAATTTCAGAACACTGAGAGGCACCCTCCCAGGTGTGTAAGTAACTGTCAGGCAGAAGAAATAGCATCATGAATTCGTCGGAAATTTATCCACAGTTGTGTGAAATGGACACACATGGAAATACTTGTACAATTACTGGAAACACTTGTATACTCTGCACACAGCATAGACTTAATGGTCTGACTTCAGCAATGCTTGAAAACCTTTTATGGTTTACAAACTATTAAAATAGTACTGAATTCTTAGAGAGCAGCAGGCCCACGAATGAAATGATGGCCAACATTTATTGTAACACAACACTGTATTTTAACAAAGATTTAAACTTCTGGTACATAATTGCAGAACAATGAAGAGCTTGCCACTTTCACAAGTTAGCTGCAGCCTTTTCCTGCACTAGAGAGTTTGGAAGGATCTGAAAATGAGATAAATTTTGTTTAAAATCCAAATGGAAACTCTGTATCTCTGTTATTCCCAGAGTTCAGTAAAACTGTCTTTTTAATTACTTTTTTTTCACATTCTAAGGGCCTAATTCTGTAGTCCTTAATCCAGTAAAACTTCCAAGGTTTCTATCATCTTTGCCTCTAATACAAGTTTTACTCAAAAATGGACTGCTAAATTAGGTCCTATAGATAGAGGTACCATAATTAAAAAAATATTTTAATAAGGCTCAAAATGCTAATTTCACTTTGTGTGTAGCACACCAATTTCCAGGATTCTGAGATCAAAACCCAATTGATGTTCAATCCTGGATTGGGAAATAACTCTGGGATCTCATTTCCCAGTTTAATCATAGAATTAGGTATTTACTAAGACCAGAATGAAAACACTAATTCCTGTTTGCTTGTCATAATAATCAGAATTTGAACATTGTCCTTAAGAAGTGAAAAGGTATTTGGTGTATATATCTCTTATTATCCTTCCACTTCTGTAGTCCTGGTTAACCAGCTGCTATGTAAAAATACCACGATGTTTGGGGACAGACATTGCAGCAAAATACCAACACAACATTCTGACAATGTCAAATTTTGCCCCATGTGTAACAACAAGGTTAAGTTCTGCCTTTGACTCACTGATAGATGGATGTATCAGAAGACAGAACCTATCTTATTGTGTTTATGTGTGTGGATGAGCAGAGCAAGAATTTAAAGCATATATTTACTGTTAACCTGGAAAAAGAGTCCACTGACTTTGTTCATTTTGGTGTGGTTGGAATATAACCACTGTCATGTGCATCATTCTGGTCTCCTGCAAATGCCACCTGAGAGGAACATCAACATTTCCATGTGCCCCAAAGAAAGAAAGAGAAAGGAAAGAGAGGAAAGAAGGAAGGAGGGAAGGAAGGGAGGGAAAGGCAAAATAAACATTTTATTCATTAATGAATCAAAATAAGTTAGTCTCCATATATTATAAACAGTAAATATAGAACCCTAAATCTCACTATTGTATGCATGATTGTAAAGTACAGAGTTGCAAAGCTATATATAAAAACACTTTGTTCAGACAGCAATATTTACATTAGTTATGACCAACAGAAAAATTAAAGAAGAAAATTTTCCTACACCTGTAGCTTTACTGTAGGAAAAGACTGTGCTACTCTTTCTTACACACTACTGATTCTTTCACTAACCACACTGGAGGGATTTACTGGTATCTCCAAATTCTCAACTTGCATTTCTATACCGGGCTCAACGTCATCAGCTTTCTTAATTACCGGTTCATTGGTATGCCGATAAATGTTAACATTAAGCTCTCTCCCAGACAAAGCAGTGGCGGCAACTCTTGGAATCTGTCTGACAGGAGGCTTTTTGTCTGCCTTATAATTGCAGCGCAAATAGTTGGAGAAAGCCCTTCGGTAAATTTTGTTGAAGAGAGTGTACACCAGAGGATTAATTCCTGAACACACATAGCCAATCCACACAAACACATTCAGAAGCTTTTCCATGAGCTTTTGGTTACAGGACTTCCCACAAAGAACTGACAGAATATTAGTAATGAAAAATGGGCACCACATGATCAGAAACACAAAGAAAACAATGCCAAGAACTTTCGAAGCTTTCTTTTCGTTGTTGATAGCCTGCATGGTGCCCCTAGGACGCCTGTCTTTCTTCTTTCTTCGGCGGGCGTTCAGATCTTGGTTAGGGTTTGCAGAGTTCTCTTCATCGGCAGTATACCCCTTGCAGCACTTCAGGAAATCCAGGTTTATTCCAGGCGGTTCCTCCGTGTGGCCCTGCAGTAACATCAATGCTTGCCTGCGAAGAACGTAGATCGTCAGGAAGTACGTGATCACCATGATCGTCAGCGGTATGAAGAAAGCTACGAACGACCCAATAAGAACGAAGTTTGGGTCGTTGAGCACGCACGTAGTGTTGTTCACGAACACTTTGTCTTCGTCCCTCAGTCCAATCACGGGGATAGGAACTGATACACCTAAAGGCATAAAAAAGGTAGACGTTGTTACAGCCTACTGAAAGACAGAAGGGATTTGTACAATGGTATATACTCATTTGCATTTTACTGAAATTCAGACCTAATGTTTGTTGAATGCTGTTCACGGCATAATTGATAGACACTTGAAACAGTAGCAGTATGATATCGTGTTAGGAACGACTTCTTTCTAAATTTCTGTAGAAGGCATGTTATTAGCATTATCAAGATAAACTATTAGTGCTGTGGTTGTCTAAGAGTGGATTGTGTCCGTTTTGTTGTATTTCCAGTTCCTAGAACTGTCCTGGCTCATAGATAGCACTCAATAAATATTTGTTGACTCAATGAATAAATTCACATCTGTACTCAATGACATTAGTAAAGCCAGCCCTTCTTTTTCTTTTTTTTTTTTAAGCATACAAGCTTCCAAACTAAATAAAAAATAATATGTATGCCACCTATAATAGTGATAATAATAATAGCTTATCAGGGTTGGCTGGGCTGAGCCTGACCACTCTGCAGAAATATACTATAAGCTGGGGCCGGCCTGGTGGCGCACTGCTACAGTGCACTGCTTGGGAGTGCGGTGGCGCTCCTGCCGAGGGTTCGGATCCCACATACAGCCCGGTTCCCGGTCACTGGCTGAGCGAGGTGCGGGAGCAACACCGAGGGTTGCGATCCCGTTGCCAGTCCCGGTCCAGTACGGGCATGACACTGGGGGTTGCGATCCGTTGCCGGACACGAAAAAAGACAAAAAGGAAAAAAAAAAAAAAAAAAGAAATATACTATAAGCTGGGGCCGGCCTGGTGGCGCACTGCTACAGTGCACTGCTTGGGAGTGCGGTGGCGCTCCTGCCGAGGGTTCGGATCCCACATACAGCCCGGTTCCCGGTCACTGGCTGAGCGAGGTGCGGGAGCAACACCGAGGGTTGCGATCCCGTTGCCAGTCCCGGTCCAGTACGGGCATGACACTGGGGGTTGCGATCCGTTGCCGGACACGAAAAAAGACAAAAAGGAAAAAAAAAAAAAAAGAAATATACTATAAGCAGAAACTGAAAGGGTTCTCTTTTTAGCAAGGGGTTTTTTTGTTCTGTTTTGTTTTGTTTTTGAGTCTCTGGGCATAAGCAATGTTGTTTCAAGGTCAAGAGACAGAGTGAAATGCAGAGTTGAGAGAGATGCAATCCTCCCATTTCTGTGCGAATTTTAAGCTTTTTTGGTTTTAAGAATACTGAAAGGTAGTACTCTAGGGAAGCACTTCTTTCAATAAACCGAGTCACAGCAGAAAACATCAAGGAGGACGTGGGAGGAGAAAGTGATCTTGTGCCTGAGCCTAAGTGAGAAACCTCCTGGAAACTGCGGTAGATCTTGAAGAGGTCCTGCATCAATAAGTAGGGATAACTTGCAAGTGAAATCCAAATTTAAACGTTAATTTATCCTCTGTTATATCCACAGGAAGTTGAAGCCTGGGAAAATTCAGATTACATTTGAGGGATTCTGTCAGACATTATTAGGGATTGCTGTTGAAAGGAGATAGAAACATGCTTCAGAGGTCATTGCTGAATTAAGAAATACACAAGGAACTATGATGAATCTGAAACTGAAAGTCCCTATGAGCTGTTTTAACACCCCAAGTTAGGCATAGAGTGTTTGGTTGGATGATGCAGAGGGAAAAAATGGTCAATGTTTCTTTCCTAGGGCCTGCTGAGGATGCTAATTGGCTTTTAATCTTTGGGAAGATACAAGAAAGAGAAAGTGTTTGGAAAAAGTGATCATTAAGCCTTCTTCCTCAGACACTGAATTTCTAAAATGACTTTTTGTAAGTGACAGTGTGAGAAGCAGCAACAGATGTGGATATTGGCCCATGCCTACCTACAACCTAAGCATGTCATTCAAGAAAGTAGGAAAGACTATGAAAACTAAGACACACTGCAGCGTGTCCTTAGGAAATGCATTGCTGGATCTTATGAAGAGATTTTTGAAATCTGTATGGAAAGAGTGATGAGTATGAGAAAGGAAAGAGAGAAGGTAATTTGTCACCAAGTTTGATGGAATGCTTACAAAAATTTCAACAGGCATTTGTGACTGTAGAGTGCAGCAGAACCACACAGTTGTATTGTAGAAAGCTACCAGCTTGTATTGTTAGAACCTTTATTCTAAAAGTTATGTTTAAGGTAATCTCCCGAAAGAGTGCAGATCAAGCTTGCCTAAAAGAAGTCAGTATCGGTTTACCCTTAATGAAATGATTTAGAGAAGGGTTAGGCTGTGAGAAGTTTTCTGGAGTTAAGAAAGCTAGTACGGGATTAAGAAAGGAGGGAAGGGTTTCTTAAAAAAATTTACAAGGGAAGAATTTAGAAGAAGAATCTATGAATTAAAAGAGATTTAGAAGACCTATCAAGTAATTATAATATGTAGACCTTCTTGGGATCTCAATGCAAACAAACAAATTTTTTAAAATACTTGTATTCATGACACAATTAGAAATTTGAACAATGTCTGGCCTTTTGATGATATTAGAAAATTATTACTCATTAATTGTTAGGTAAGATGTAGATATTGATATTTCTACATGAAAAATAGTTCTTATATTTTTCCATATACATACCAAAATGTTTATGGATGAAGTATTATGAGGTCTGGAGTTTATATGGGAGGGAGAAATGGATGGGAGTATGAATGGAACAAGACAGTCCATAAATTGATAAATCTTGGAGTGGGATGATGGGTCTTTATTAAAAAATTTTACTTTTGTAAACTTGGAAAGTCTCCATTTCTGAAAGCTTAATAATTTTTTAAAAAATCAAAGAAAAGAAAAAGAAGACATAGAGGTCCTTTCTGAAACAGATAATAATATTGCTATCAGACCCCAGATCCAGAAAGTCTCCAAGACCTACTGGCCACTGTTAACCTTGGAAATGATTACATCTGGAGCAAAAGCCTTGGACTCCTGTGTGGAAACTTACCACTTTGATATAACTGTAAAGAAGAAGTCCGTTTTCGTACAAAATGTTGGCAGAAAACTCTGTTATACCCTCCCAGGATTCTACAGTAACAGCAGCAGAGGGTACAGGGGAGGTGCTCCTCCCTGTAGTCTCCCATTTCTCAGCCCCAAGCAATGTGGGAACTAGAGACTGAGACTAGAAACTTGCTCTGGGGAATTTGCCTTCACTCTGGAGGCATCCTGACTGGGGTAGATGTACCTAGATGTGGAAATTCAGCTTCCCATGGGAAATGCTGTACAACCATCTAGGTATTTCTAGAGATACCTGTACCTGGAGTCTCTGGGGAAGGCCTCACACACTGGCCATAAAATCAGTGGAAGTCGGCATTACTCAGAGCACAGCTGTGGAGTAGTATTAGCTTGCTCTGTTAAAAGATTTATTCACTTTCCTAAGGGACTCTTGAGCCTAAAATGCCTTGTCAAGGGGACAACAAGGTTGGGTAGCAGAGTCATTATAGATGAGTTGAAGCTGCTATTGGATCTATGAGGACTGTTTTGTCCCTATCATCTATTTGTATAATTTTATGTACATTGGATAAAGGGTCATTCTAATAGCTGCCATTTATTGAGCCTATTTTATGGGCTAGGCACAGAGCCATGCATATTAATGACATTACGGATGTAAAATGTATTATCTCAATTTGGTTAAAAACCCTGTAAGACAGGTATTATTTGGTGAAGTAGCTTAACCACTTTACCAAATCTGTACCATCATTAGTTTCCTTTTGTTTTTAGAAACCATGAACGCAGTCAACTAAACAAGAAATCCAAATTCTTTTGATAGTATCAGGAAATTATAAATATTAATAATGACAACAGAAGCAGCATTAATAACAATATATATTGCACAGACTATCTTATTCCATACTTTAAAAAATTAAAAGGTAAGTGTCGGCAGTTTTCAAAATGTGGTTCAAGAACCCTGGACGCCTCTGAGTCTCTTTTAGAGAGTTTGCTATGTTTCTCTTTTCCAACTATTTGTCTTTAAAACTGCATTTTCTTCATAAACTTCTACCAAAACAACATATCACAACCTATATGAAATACCTACATGAATACCTATATGAGAATCCTGCTTTTTATTGAACTAGACATTAAAAGGATTATCAAAATGTAAAACAATGTCTGTCTTCTCTCTCATCTTTTTGAAATTTTGGTTTTCATAACAATATGTTATTTATGTTAACATTAAATGGGCTTATTATTGTTATTTAAAATGAAATGATTCATAAATATTTTAAATATTTTTCAGTTTTAATTTTCTAATACTATAAATATCAATAACTATAGCCCACATAAACAAAAGATCTTTGAAGTCCTCAATTATTTTGAAGAATATAAAGGGGTATTGACACCAGAGAGTTTGAGAACTGCTGTTCTGTGTTAATGGATGAAGTTACTTAAGCTCCAGAGAATTAAGTTCTGAAATGTGTAAAGTCTTCCTTAGCATTTTTAATTCAACCAATAGTAATTCATGCGATATTATGTCAGGTAAATATAAACAACAGCAGTACTAGCAACTTAAACACTTTAAATTCATTAAGCCATTCATTTTCATAAAAATTCTAAAAGGCACATGCTCTTTGGTGAAGTTAACTTCAGAAAAAGTAAGTTTAGCAAATATAACGGGGTGATCTTTGATATTTTCAAAATCCTTTGTTTGGCCAAGGAGGAAAAGTGGAAATGAACTACCATTGGAAAGATAAGGTGCCAATAACAACAATTGCAATAGTAATAACTACCTTCTACTAAGTGCTTCCTATTTGTCACACACTGGGTCAAGTATTTTGAAATTGTTGTATACTTTCATATATTATTTTATTTAATCCAGACAAAAAACATACAAGGAATTATTAGCTGGAATCATTTAATATTTCTGAGGTTAACTTCAATAAATCTATATCATTTTTCTTAGAATTTTAGAAACAACAAAGACAAGTTATAATTCACATTCTGCTGAAAATCTCAGGTACTACAACTAATAAAGAGTCAAATACTTTGCATGCATTATCTCAGTTCTCGCAAAACTTTGAAAAGTGGTTATTATTTATTAAGGCTACTTAAACTCAGAGAGAAAAAGTAACTTTAGTACACATATGGAGTCTTACTTAGCATTTTAGAAATAATTGAATTCAGAAACATAATAATTGAATTCAGAAATATCAAACAAATTTGATATTTCAAATTTCATTGAAAATATCATATGTTACTACTACTACTATTTTACTGAAAATATAATGTGTTACTACTACTACTGCTGCTGCTATGATTACTACTAATACTACTACTACTATCATTCATCGAGTGGTCATTATGAGTGCTTACTGACTCTGGTACTTTATCTGCATTATGTACTTTACATGCATTATCTTATTCTAGCCTCATAAAAGCTGGAATTTTATTTAGCAAAGTTATTTTACTGCAAAGAAGATAAGTCCAGAGAATATATAAATTTACGTTATTTTTTAAAGCCTTGAATTCGAGCAACACAGATCAGTTCTCTTCAAATCATCAAAAAATAATAATACCATATGCCAGTGATTCTGAAATTCACATTTCTTTTAGATTTTAGCATCTTTGAAAATGTGATGCTTCTCACAACTGATAGCATCTTACAATCAGATTGGCCAGACAGCCATCATTAAACAGTTGTCAGTACATGTGTGAACCCAGTCTGAAAAACTTCTTTTGACATTCTGGTAAGATCAAGACAACCAGCAACAAAATTTGCAAATTTTTGCATGGAAATAATTTAGCTTAAATGAAAAATTATGTCATAACAGCCAAAGAGAGGGAGTGTTCTGAAGGCACCCTCAACAGTTTCAAATGCCACAGAAGGGTCTAGAAGTGGAAATATTTCCTCTGTTTTGGAAAATGAGGAGGTCATCAGTGATTATAAAGAGAACAATTATAGTGGAGTAGTGGAGGCAGGAAACAGGTTGCCAAGAGATGAATAATAAAAGGTGGTACAAAAGAGATTATAGAATAAATTTCCAAGGACATCCTGACCAACAACAAAAATGAAACATATATTAGGGAAATTATTGTTAAACTGCAGGGATATCTCAGAGGTAACTATTTTTAGCAATTGTTTTGTATGGAGAGAAATTTTTTTCAAGGACACCTAAACACACACACATAAAAACAAGTCTTCCACAAGGGCATATTTACAAAGTTACTAGATATACAAAGAAACAGAAAAATGTAACCCATAGTAAAGAGGAAAGTAAGTCAATAAGAACAGACCCACACACACCCAGATATTAAAATTAACAGACAAGAACTTTATAATAAATATGCTATGTAATCTACTGGAAAAGGTAAATATAGTGGTTATAGAGATGGGTAGATATATAAATGAAAGAAAAAAGGGAATCTGTCAATTGAAAAAAATACATTATTTAAAATTAAAAGTTGGATGGGATTAACAGTAGAAAAAATTATCAGTGAACTTGAAGAAGGTCAATACAAATCATCCAAACTAAAGCACAATGATAAAAAATATTTTTAAAAATTGGACTCATGTTTCCAGCCATGATAGAGTACTCGGTACCAGGTTTAGCATACTGCCAAAAACAACTATAAAACTGGACAGAGTATATGATACACCTCTTCTCAGACATTTGGCAATAATTGAAGCAGGACTATGACTTTTACGGTAAGGGAAACACATAAGGCCTATATTCACCTCCTTCTGTCTACCTGCGAACAATTTCAAGACTGGGGCACAGGGAAGTAGAGCTCAAGTTAGGACTAGCCGTCCTGCTGAACAAAGGAGGCAGAGATTCGAGTTCAGAGATGCCAAAGCACTTGGAACTTCACGGGCATGGTATAGGAGAAGAGGGAGCTGTTCAGAGGGGAAGATCCAGGATTATTTGAGCATACCTTCCAGGTACCTGGTTAAGGGTAGGTTGCCCTTGTACAAGTGAGACTCCATAAGGATAGCAGAGAGTGGTAGTCATTGGCACAAGAACAGAACAAAGAGGCTAGAGATTACAAAGTTCTAGAATTTGAAGTCTGCCCCAGTCAGAATGAAGAAACCTCATTAGTACCTAACTAACAGCTTTAGAATTCTATTGAAAAGAAAGAAAGACAATACTTAGCAGTGAGGATCAAGGCCTTAAAAGATGTACCGTAATAAAGCCTAAAACCAAACTTCAGTATGATCCAAAAGAACAGTCAGTAAATTGACAGCATGCTAGCCCAAAACTCAACACTCTTTAAAAGAAAACAATATATTCCAGACACTTTGCTATGTCTTGCACAACATTTTTTAAAAATAGAAATGCTAAGAAACAGGAAATTGTGATCTTCATCACACACACACAAAGCAGTGAATACGAACAGACCCCTATACCACCTAATGTTGGAATTAGCACATAGATCATTTACAGCAGCTATTATAAAGATGCTCAAGAACTTAAAGATCAATGCGGTTGAAATGAGTGGAGTTATTGACTTTTGGCAGAAAAATGTAAGTTATAAAAAAGAACTGGTGGAAATTTTGGAGCCAGAGGGTAAAATATCTCAATAAAAAATAAACTGGACAAGCTTAACAGATGGTTGGAGATGGCAGAAGAAAGAAATCATGAACATGAAGATGGAATCATAAAAATTACTCAACCTAAAGAACAAAAAAGAAAAATTTTAAAATAAATGGAGTTTCAGTGGTCTCTGGGACAGTGTAAAGCATTCTAACATACATGTATTAGAGTTTAAGAAGGAGAGGAGAGGGCCGAGCCCGTGGCGCACTTGGGAGAGTGTGGCGCTGGGAGCGCTGCGGGTTCGGATCCTATATAGGGATGACCGGTGTGCTCACAGTGCTGACTGGCTGAGCGCGGTGCAGCTGGTCTCAAAAAAAAAAAGACAAAAAAAAAAAAAAAAAAAAAAAGGGGAGGGGAAAAAATGGGGGGGGGA